>NW_027553854.1:0-28572 GCF_045843805.1 Urocitellus parryii
GATACTTGCAGGTAGTGATCAGTACACGAATCTCACTTGGCTCACTAAATTTCGTTCTTCTAGGTTAAACCATTCCTTTGCAGTAACCGTTTTCATGTTTAGGTTTCACTCTGTTTTCTCCTATAAGGATTCATGTAGTTGGAACTCTAAATCAAACACGGTTTGTGCTAGCTCTCTGAAACTTGGCACAATAATGTAGTTCCAAGTTCAATCGCTATGGTTTGTGTGCTATTGAAGTAGCCCCAAGCAGAGACTGACGAGAATCCCTTTCATTGAAAGGGGTTGCCAAGCTTCCAAAAAACTACGAGTTTCCTGAAATCTCAGCAAACATTTTTTCACCCAATCTTGATGATACTTGCAGGTAGTGATCAGTACACGAATCTCACTTGGCTCACTAAATTTCGTTCTTCTAGGTTAAACCGTTCCTTTGCAGTAACCGTTTTCATGTTTAGGTTTCACTCTGTTTTCTCCTATATGGATACATGTAGTTGGAACTCTAAATCAAACACGGTTTGTGCTAGCTCTTTGAAACTTGGCACAATAATGTAGTTCCAAGTTCTATCGCTATGGTTTGTGTGCTATTGAAGTAGCCCCAAGCAGAGACTGACGAGAATCCCTTTCATTGAAAGGGGTTGCCAAGCTTCCAAAATACTACGAGTTTCCTGAAATCTCAGCAAACATTTTTCACCCAATCTTGATGATACTTGCAGGTAGTGATCAGTACACGAATCTCACTTGGCTCACTAAATTTCGTTCTTCTAGGTTAAACCGTTCCTTTGCAGTAACCGTTTTCATGTTTAGGTTTCACTCTGTTTTCTCCTATATGGATACATGTAGTTGGAAATCTAAATCAAACACGGTTTGTGCTAGCTCTTTGAAACTTGGCACAATAATATAGTTCCAAGTTCTCTCGCTATGGTTTGTGTGCTATTGAAGTAGCCCCAAGCAGAGACTGACGAGAATCCCTTTCATTGAAAGGGTTGCCAAGCTTCCAAAAACTACGAGTTTCCTGAAATCTCAGCAAACATTTTTCACCCAATCTTGATGATACTTGCAGGTAGTGATAAGTACACGAATCTCACTTGGCTCACTAAATTTCGTTCTTCTCGGTTAAACCGTTCCTTTGCAGCAACCGTTTTCATGTTTAGGTTTCACTCTGTTTTCTCCTATATGGATACATGTAGTTGGAACTCTAAATCAAACACGGTTTGTGCTTGCTCTTTGAAACTTGGCACAATAATGTAGTTCCAAGTTCTATCGCTATGGTTTGTGTGCTATTGAAGTAGCCCCAAGCAGAGACTGACGAGAATCCCTTTCATTGAAAGGGGTTGCCAAGCTTCCAAAAAAACTACGAGTTTCCTAAAATCTCAGCAAACATTTTTTAACCCAAACTTGATGATACTTGCAGGTAGTGATAAGTACACGAATCTCACTTGGCTCACTAAATTTCGTTCTTCTAGGTTAAACCGTTCCTTTGCAGTAACCGTTTTCATGTTTAGGTTTCACTCTGTTTTCTCCTATATGGATACATGTAGTTGGAACTCTAAATCAAACACGGTTTGTGCTAGCTCTTTGAAACTTGGCACAATAATGTAGTTCCAAGTTCTATCGCTATGGTTTGTGTGCTATTGAAGTAGCCCCAAGCAGAGACTGACGAGAATCCCTTTCATTGAAAGGGTTGCCAAGCTTCCATAAAAGTACGAGTTTCCTGAAATCTCAGCAAACATTTTTTCACCCAATCTTGATGATACTTGCAGGTAGTGATAAGTACACGAATCTCACTTGGCTCACTAAATTCGTTCTTCTAGGTTAAACCGTTCCTTTGCAGTAACCGTTTTCATGTTTAGGTTTCACTCTGTTTCTCCTATATGGATACATGTAGGTGGAACTCTAAATCAAACACGGTTTGTGCTAGCTGTTTGAAACGTGGCAGAATAATGTAGTTCCAAGTTCTATCGCTATGGTTTGTGTGCTATTGAAGTAGCCCCAAGCAGAGACTGACGAGAATCCCTTTCATTGAAAGGGGTTGCCAAGCTTCAAAAAACTACGAGTTTCCTGAAATCTCAGCAAATATTTTTCACCCAATCTTGATGATACTTGCAGGTAGTGATCAGTACACCAATTCCACTTGGCTCACCAAATTTCGTTCTTCTAGGTCAAACCGTTCCTTTGCAGTAACCGTTTTCATGTTTAGGTTTCACTCTGTTTTCTCCTATATGGATACATGTAGTTGAAACTCTAAATCAAACACGGTTTGTGCTTGCTCTTTGAAACTTGGCACAATAATGTAGTTCCAAGTTCTATCGCTATGGTTTGTGTGCTATTGAAGTAGCCCCAAGCAGAGACTGACGAGAATCCCTTTCATTGAAAGGGGTTGCCAAGCTTCCAAAAAACTACGAGTTTCCTGAAATCTCAGCAAACATTTTTTCACCCAATCTTGATGATACTTGCAGGTAGTGATCAGTACACCAATCCCACTTGGCTCACTAAATTTCGTTCTTCTAGGTTAAACCGTTCCTTTGCAGTAACCGTTTTCATGTTTAGGTTTCACTCTGTTTTCTCCTATATGGATACATGTAGTTGGAACTCTAAATCAAACACGGTTTGTGCTAGCTCTTTGAAACTTGGCACAATAATGTAGTTCCAAGTTCTATCGCTATGGTTTGTGTGCTATTGAAGTAGCCCCAAGCAGAGACTGACGAGAATCCCTTACATTGAAAGGGGTTGCCAAGCTTCCAAAAAACTACGAGTTTCCTGAAATCTCAGCAAACATTTTTTCACCCAATCTTGATGATACTTGCAGGTAGTGATCAGTACACGAATCTCACTTGGCTCACTAAATTTCGTTCTTCTTGGTTAAACCGTTCCTTTGCAGTAACCGTTTTCATGTTTAGGTTTCACTCTGTTTTCTCCTATATGGATACATGTAGTTGGAACTCTAAATCAAACACGGTTTGTGCTAGCTCTTTGAAACTTGGCACAATAATGTAGTTCCAAGTTCTATCACTATGGTTTGTGTGCTATTGAAGTAGCCCCAAGCAGAGACTGACGAGAATCCTTTCATTGAAAGGGTTGCCAAGCTTCCAAAAATACTACGAGTTTCCTGAAATCTCAGCAAACATTTTTTCACCCAATCTTGATGATACTTGCAGGTAGTGATCAGTACACGAATCTCACTTGGCTCACTAAATTTCGTTCTTCTAGGTTAAACCGTTCCTTTGCAGTAACCGTTTCATGTTTAGGTTTCACTCTGTTTTCTCCTATAAGGATTCATGTAGTTGGAACTCTAAATCAAACACGGTTTGTGCTAGCTCTCTGAAACTTGGCTACAAATAATGTAGTTCCAAGTTCAATCGCTATGGTTTGTGTGCTATTGAAGTAGCCCCAAGCAGAGACTGACGAGAATCCCTTTCATTGAAAGGGGTTGCCAAGCTTCCAAAAAACTACGAGTTCCTGAAATCTCAGCAAACATTTTTTCACCCAATCTTGATGATACTTGCAGGTAGTGATCAGTACACGAATCTCACTTGGCTCACTAAATTTCGTTCTTCTAGGTTAAACCGTTCCTTTGCAGTAACCGTTTTCATGTTTAGGTTTCACTCTGTTTTCTCCTATATGGATACATGTAGTTGGAACTCTAAATCAAACACGGTTTGTGCTAGCTCTTTGAAACGTGGCAGAATAATGTAGTTCCAAGTTCTATCGCTATGGTTTGTGTGCTATTGAAGTAGCCCCAAGCAGAGACTGACGAGAATCCCTTTCATTGAAAGGGGTTGCCAAGCTTCAAAAAACTACGAGTTTCCTGAAATCTCAGCAAACATTTTTTCACCCAATCTTGATGATACTTGCAGGTAGTGATCAGTACACCAATCCCACTTGGCTCACCAAATTTCATTCTTCTAGGTTAAACCGTTCCTTTGCAGTAACCGTTTTCATGTTTAGGTTTCACTCTGTTTTCTCCTATATGGATACATGTAGTTGGAAACTCGAAATCAAACACGGTTTGTGCTTGCTCTTTGAAACTTGGCACAATAATGTAGTTCCAAGTTCTATCGCTATGGTTTGTGTGCTATTGAAGTAGCCCCAAGCAGAGACTGACGAGAATCCCTTTCATTGAAAGGGGTTGCCAAGCTTCCAAAAAACTACGAGTTTCCTGAAACCTCAGCAAACATTTTTTCACCCAATCTTGATGATACTTGCAGGTAGTGATCAGTACACGAATCTCACTTGGCTCACTAAATTTCGTTCTTCTAGGTTAAACCGTTCCTTTGCAGTAACCGTTTTCATGTTTAGGTTTCACTCTGTTTTCTCCTATATGGATACATGTAGTTGGAACTCTAAATCAAACACGGTTTGTGCTAGCTCTTTGAAACTTGGCACAATAATGTAGTTCCAAGTTCTATCGCTATGGTTTGTGTGCTATTGAAGTAGTCCCAAGCAGAGACTGACGAGAATCCCTTACATTGAAAGGGTTGCCAAGCTTCCAAAAAACTACGAGTTTCCTGAAATCTCAGCAAACATTTTTCACCCAATCTTGATGATACTTGCAGGTAGTGATAAGTGCACGAATCTCACTTGGCTCACTAAATTTCGTTCTTCTAGGTTAAACCGTTCCTTTGCAGTAACCGTTTTCATGTTTAGGTTTCACTCTGTTTTCTCCTATATGGATACATGTAGTTGGAACTCTAAATCAAACACGGTTTGTGCTAGCTCTTTGAAACTTGGCACAATAATGTAGTTCCAATTTTTATCGCTATGGTTTGTGTGCTATTGAAGTAGCCCCAAGCAGAGACTGACGAGAATCCCTTTCATTGAAAGGGGTTGCCAAGCTTCCATAAAACTACGAGTTTCCTGAAATCTCAGCAAACATTTTTTCACCTAATCATGATGATACTTCCATTTAATGATCAGTACACCAATCCCACTTGGCTCACCAAATTTCGTTCTTCTAGGTTAAACCATTCCTTTGCAGTAACCGTTTTCATGTTTAGGTTTCACTCTGTTTTCTCCTATATGGATACATGTAGTTGGAACTCTAAATCAAACACGGTTTGTGCTAGCTCTTTGAAACTTGGCACAATAATGTAGTTCCAAGTTCTATCGCTATGGTTTGTGTGCTATTGAAGTAGCCCCAAGCAGAGACTGACGAGAATCCCTTTCATTGAAAGGGGTTGCCAAGCTTCCAAAAAACTACGAGTTTCCTGAAATCTCAGCAAACATTTTTTCACCCAATCTTGATGATACTTGCAGGTAGTGATCAGTACACGAATCTCACTTGGCTCACTAAATTTCGTTCTTCTAGGTTAAACCGTTCCTTTGCAGTAACCGTTTTCATGTTTAGGTTTCACTCTGTTTCTCCTTATGGATACATGTAGTTGGAACTCTAAATCAAACACGGTTTGTGCTAGCTCTTTGAAACTTGGCACAATAATGTAGTTCCAAGTTCTATCGCTATGGTTTGTGTGCTATTGAAGTAGTCCCAAGCAGAGACTGACGAGAATCCCTTTCATTGAAAGGGGTTGCCAAGCTTCCAAAAAACTACGAGTTTCCTGAAATCTCAGCAAACATTTTTTCACCCAATCTTGATGATACTTGCAGGTAGTGATAAGTACACGAATCTCACTTGGCTCACTAAATTTCGTTCTTCTAGGTTAAACCGTTCCTTTGCAGTAACCGTTTTCATGTTTAGGTTTCACTCTGTTTTCTCCTATATGGATACATGTAGTTGGAACTCTAAATCAAACACGGTTTGTGCTAGCTCTTTGAAACTTGGCACAATAATGTAGTTCCAATTTTTATCGCTATGGTTTGTGTGCTATTGAAGTAGCCCCAAGCAGAGACTGACGAGAATCCCTTTCATTGAAAGGGGTTGCCAAGCTTCCATAAAACTACGAGTTTCCTGAAATCTCAGCAAACATTTTTTCACCTAATCATGATGATACTTCCATTTAATGATCAGTACACCAATCCCACTTGGCTCACCAAATTTCGTTCTTCTAGGTTAAACCATTCTTTGCAGTAACCGTTTTCATGTTTAGGTTTCACTCTGTTTTCTCCTATATGGATACATGTAGTTGGAACTCTAATCAAACACGGTTTGTGCTTGCTCTTTGAAACTTGGCACAATAATGTAGTTCCAAGTTCTATCGCTATGGTTTGTGTGCTATTGAAGTAGCCCCAAGCAGAGACTGACGAGAATCCCTTTCATTGAAAGGGGTTGCCAAGCTTCCAAAAAACTACGAGTTTCTGAAATCTCAGCAAACATTTTTTCACCCAATCTTGATGATACTTGCAGGTAGTGATCAGTACACGAATCTCACTTGGCTCACTAAATTTCGTTCTTCTAGGTTAAACCGTTCCTTTGCAGTAACCGTTTTCATGTTTAGGTTTCACTCTGTTTTCTCCTATATGGATACATGTAGTTGGAACTCTAAATCAAACACGGTTTGTGCTAGCTCTTTGAAACTTGGCACAATAATGTAGTTCCAAGTTCTATCGCTATGGTTTGTGTGCTATTGAAGTAGCCCCAAGCAGAGACTGACGAGAATCCCTTACATTGAAAAGGGGTTGCCTAGGTTGCAAAATACTACGAGTTTCCTGAAATCTCAGCAAACATTTTTTGACCCAATCTTGATGATACTTGCAGGTAGTGATAAGTACACGAATCTCACTTGGCTCACTAAATTTCGTTCTTCTAGGTTAAACCGTTCCTTTGCAGTAACCGTTTTCATGTTTAGGTTTCACTCTGTTTTCTCCTATATGGATACATGTAGTTGGAACTCTAAATCAAACACGGTTTGTGCTAGCTCTTTGAAACGTGGCAGAATAATGTAGTTCCAAGTTCTATCGCTATGGTTTCTGTGCTATTGAAGTAGCCCCAAGCAGAGACTGACGAGAATCCCTTTCATTGAAAGGGGTTGCCAAGCTTCAAAAAACTACGAGTTTCCTGAAATCTCAGCAAACATTTTTTCACCCAATCTTGATGATACTTGCAGGTAGTGATCAGTACACCAATCCCACTTGGCTCACCAAATTTCGTTCTTCTAGGTTAAACCGTTCCTTTGCAGTAACCGTTTTCATGTTTAGGTTTCACTCTGTTTTCTCCGATATGGATACATGTAGTTGGAACTCTAAATCAAACACGGTTTGTGCTAGCTCTTTGAAACTTGGCACAATAATGTAGTTCCAATTTTTATCGCTATGGTTTGTGTGCTATTGAAGTAGCCCCAAGCAGAGACTGACGAGAATCCCTTTCATTGAAAGGGGTTGCCAAGCTTCCATAAAACTACGAGTTTCCTGAAATCTCAGCAAACATTTTTTCACCTAATCATGATGATACTTCCATTTAATGATCAGTACACCAATCCCACTTGGCTCACCAATTTCGTTCTTCTAGGTTAAACCATTCCTTTGCAGTAACCGTTTTCATGTTTAGGTTTCACTCTGTTTTCTCCTATATGGATACATGTAGTTGGAACTCTAAATCAAACACGGTTTGTGCTAGCTCTTTGAAACTTGGCACAATAATGTAGTTCCAAGTTCTATCGCTATGGTTTGTGTGCTATTGAAGTAGCCCCAAGCAGAGACTGACGAGAATCCCTTTTATTAAAAGGGTTGCCAAGCTTGCAAAAAACTACGAGTTTCCTGAAATCTCAGCAAACATTTTTTCACCCAATCTTGATGATACTTGCAGGTAGTGATCAGTACACGAACCTCACTTGGCTCACTAAATTTCGTGCTTCTCGGTTAAACCGTTCCTTTGCAGTAACCGTTTTCATGTTTAGGTTTCACTCTGTTTTCTCCTATATGGATACATGTAGTTGGAACTCTAAATCAAACACGGTTTGTGCTAGCTCTTTGAAACTTGGCACAATAATGTAGTTCCAAGTTCTATCGCTATGGTTTGTGTGCTATTGAAGTAGCCCCAAGCAGAGGACTGACGAGAATCCTTACATTGAAAGGGGTTGCCAAGGTTGCAAAATACTACGAGTTTCCTGAAATCTCAGCAACATTTTTTGACCCAATCTTGATGATACTTGCAGGTAGTGATAAGTACACGAATCTCACTTGGCTCACTAAATTTCGTTCTTCTAGGTTAAACCGTTCCTTTGCAGTAACCGTTTTCATGTTTAGGTTTCACTCTGTTTTCTCCTATATGGATACATGTAGTTGGAACTCTAAATCAAACACGGTTTGTGCTAGCTCTTTGAAACGTGGCAGAATAATGTAGTTCCAAGTTCTATCGCTATGGTTTCTGTGCTATTGAAGTAGCCCCAAGCAGAGACTGACGAGAATCCCTTTCATTGAAAGGGGTTGCCAATCTTCAAAAACTACGAGTTTCCTGAAATCTCAGCAAACATTTTTTCACCCAATCTGATGATACTTGCAGGTAGTGATCAGTACACCAATCCACTTGGCTCACCAAATTTCGTTCTTCTAGGTTAAACCGTTCCTTTGCAGTAACCGTTTTCATGTTTAGGTTTCACTCTGTTTTCTCCGATATGGATACATGTAGTTGGAACTCTAAATCAAACACGGTTTGTGCTAGCTCTTTGAAACTTGGCACAATAATGTAGTTCCAATTTTTATCGCTATGGTTTGTGTGCTATTGAAGTAGCCCCAAGCAGAGACTGACGAGAATCCCTTTCATTGAAAGGGGTTGCCAAGCTTCCATAAAACTACGAGTTTCCTGAAATCTCCGCAAACATTTTTTCACTTAATCATGATGATACTTCCATTTAATGATCAGTACACCAATCCCACTTGGCTCACCAAATTTCTTTCTTCTAGGTTAAACCATTCCTTTGCAGTAACCGTTTTCATGTTTAGGTTTCACTCTGTTTTCTCCTATATGGATACATGTAGTTGGAACTCTAAATCAAACACGGTTTGTGCTAGCTCTTTGAAACTTGGCACAATAATGTAGTTCCAAGTTCTATCGCTATGGTTTGTGTGCTATTGAAGTAGCCCCAAGCAGAGACTGACGAGAATCCCTTTTATTAAAAGGGGTTGCCAAGCTTGCAAAAACAACGAGTTTCCTGAAATCTCAGCAAACATTTTTTCACCCAATCTTGATGATACTTGCAGGTAGTGATCAGTACACGAACCTCACTTGGCTCACTAAATTTCGTGCTTCTAGGTTAAACCGTTCCTTTTCAGGAACCGTTTTCATGTTTAGGTTTCACTCTGTTTTCTCCTATATGGATACATGTAGTTGGAACTCTAAATCAAACACGGTTTGTGCTAGCTCTTTGAAACCTGGCACAATAATGTAGTTCCAATTTTTATCGCTATGGTTTGTGTGCTATTGAAGTAGCACCAAGCAGAGACTGACGAGAATCCCTTTCATTGAAAGGGGTTGCCAAGCTTCCATAAAAGTACGAGTTTCCTGAAATCTCAGCAAACATTTTTTCACCCAATCTTGATGATACTTGCAGGTAGTGATAAGCACACGAATCTCACTTGGCTCACTAAATTTCGTTCTTCTAGGTTAAACCGTTCCTTTGCAGTAACCGTTTTCATGTTTAGGTTTCACTCTGTTTTCTCCTCTATGGATACATGTAGTTGGAACTCTAAATCAAACACGGTTTATGCTAGCTCTTTGAAACTTGGCACAATAATATAGTTCCAAGTTCTATCGCTATGGTTTGTGTGCTATTGAAGTAGCCCCAAGCAGAGACTGACGAGAATCCCTTTCATTGAAAGGGGTTGCCAAGCTTCCAAAATACTACGAGTTTCAGGAAATCTCAGCAAACATTGTTTCACCCAATCTTGATGATACTTCCATTTAATGATCAGTACACCAATCCCACTTGGCTCACCAAATTTCGTTCTTCTAGGTTAAACCGTTCCTTTGCAGTAACCGTTTTCATGTTTAGGTTTCACTCTGTTTTCTCCTATATGGATACATGTAGTTGGAACTCTAAATCAAACACGGTTTGTGCTAGCTCTTTGAAACTTGGCACAATAATGTAGTTCCAAGTTCTATCGCTATGGTTTGTGTGCTATTGAAGTAGCCCCAAGCAGAGACTGACGAGAATCCCTTTCATTGAAAGGGGTTGCCAAGCTTCCAAAAAACTACGAGTTTCCTGAAATCTCAGCAAACATTTTTTCACCCAATCTTGATGATACTTCCAGGTAGTTATCAGTACACGAATCTCACTTGGCTCACCAAATTTCGTTCTTCTAGGTTAAACCGTTCCTTTGCAGTAACCGTTTTCATGTTTAGGTTTCACTCTGTTTTCTCCTATATGGATACATGTAGTTGGAACTCTAAATCAAACTCGGTTTGTGCTAGCTCTTTGAAACTTGGCACAATAATGTAGTTCCAAGTTCTATCGCTATGGTTTGTGTGCTATTGAAGTAGCCCCAAGCAGAGACTGACGAGAATCACTTTCATTGAAAGGGGTTGCCAAGCTTGCAAAAAACTACGAGTTTCCTGAAATCTCAGCAAACATTTTTTCACCCAGTCTTGATGATACTTAGGTTTAATGATCAGTCCACCAATCCCACTTGGCTCACCAAATTTCGTTCTTCTAGGTTAAACCGTTCCTTTGCAGTAACTGTTTTCATGTTTAGGTTTCACTCTGTTTTCTCCTATATGGATACATGTAGTTGAACTCTAAATCAAACAGGGTTTGTGCTAGCTCTTTGAAACGTGGCACAATAATGTAGTTCCAATTTCTATCGCTATGGTTTGTGTGCTATTGAAGTAGCCCCAAGCAGAGACTGACGAGAATCACTTTCATTGAAAGGGGTTGCCAAGCTTCCAAAAAACTACGAGTTTCCTGAAATCTCAGCAAACATTTTTTCACCCAATCTTGATGATACTTCCATTTAATGATCAGTACACCAATCCCACTAGGCTCACCAAATTTCGTTCTTCTAGGTTAAACCGTTCCTTTGCAGTAACCGTTTTCATGTTTAGGTTTCACTCTGTTTTCTCCTATATGGATACATGTAGTTGGAACTCTAAATCAAACACGGTTTGTGCTAGCTCTTTGAAACTTGGCACAATAATGTAGTTCCAAGTTCTATCGCTACGGTTTGTGTGCTATTGAAGTAGCCCCAAGCAGAGACTGACGAGAATCCCTTTCATTGAAAGGGGTTGCCAAGCTTCCAAAAAACTACGAGTTTTCTGAAATCTCAGCAAACATTTTTTGACCCAATCTTGATGATACTTCCATTTAATGATCAGTCCACCCATCCCACTTGGCTCACCAAATTTCGTTCTTCTAGGTTAAACCGTTCCTTTGCAGTAACCGTTTTCATGTTTAGGTTTCACTCTGTTTTCTCCTATATGGATACATGTAGTTGGAACTCTAAATCAAACACGGTTTGTGCTAGCTCTTTGAAACTTGGCACAATAATATAGTTCCAAGTTCTATCGCTATGGTTTGTGTGCTATTGAAGTAGCCCCAAGCAGAGACTGACGAGAATCCCTTTCATTGAAAGGGGTTGCCAAGTTTCCAAAAAACTACGAGTTTCCTGAAATCTCAGCAAACATTTTTTCACCCAATCTTGATGATACTTCCATTTAATGATCAGTACACCAATCCCACTTGGCTCACCAAATTTCGTTCTTCTAGGTTAAACCGTTCCTTTGCAGTAACCGTTTTCATGTTTAGGTTTCACTCTGTTTTCTCCTATATGGATACATGTAGTTGGAACTCTAAATCAAACACGGTTTGTGCTAGCTCTTTGAAACTTGGCACAATAATGTAGTTCCAAGTTCTATCGCTATGGTTTGTGTGCTATTGAAGTAGCCCCAAGCAGAGACTGACGAGAATCCCTTTCATTGAAAGGGGTTGCCAAGCTTCCAAAAAACTGCGAGTTTTCTGAAATCTCAGCAAACATTTTTTCACCCAATCTTGATGATACTTGCAGGTAGTGATCAGTACACGAA
This sequence comes from Urocitellus parryii, assembly GCF_045843805.1. NCBI lineage: Eukaryota > Metazoa > Chordata > Mammalia > Rodentia > Sciuridae > Urocitellus > Urocitellus parryii. Next base: position 11,906 of record NW_027553854.1, read on the forward strand.
TCCCACTTGGCTCACCAAATTTCGTTCTTCTAGGTTAAACCGTTCCTTTGCAGTAACCGTTTTCATGTTTAGGTTTCACTCTGTTTTCTCCTATATGGATACATGTAGTTGGAACTCTAAATCAAACACGGTTTGTGCTAGCTCTTTGAAACTTGGCACAATAATGTAGTTCCAAGTTCTATCGCTATGGTTTGTGTGCTATTGAAGTAGCCCCAAGCAGAGACTGACGAGAATCCCTTTCATTCAAAAGGAGTTGCCAAGCTTCCAAAAAACTGCGAGTTTCCTGAAATCTCAGCCAACATTTTTTCACCCAATCTTGATGATACTTGCAGGTAGTGATCAGTACACGAATCCCACTTGGCTCACCAAATTTCGTTCTTCTAGGTTAAACCGTTCCTTTGCAGTAACCGTTTTCATGTTTAGGTTACACTCTGTTTTCTCCTATGTGGATACATGTAGTTGGAACTCTAAATCAAACACGGTTTGTGCTAGCTCTTTGAAACTTGGCACAATAATGTAGTTCCAAGTTCTATCGCTATGGTTTGTGTGCAATTGAAGTAGCCCCAAGCAGAGACTGACGAGAATCCCTTTAATTCAAAAGGAGTTGCCAAGCTTCCAAAAAACTGCGAGTTTCCTGAAATCTCAGCCAACATTTTTTCACCCAATCTTGATGATACTTGCAGGTAGTGATCAGTACACGAATCCCACTTGGCTCACTAAATTTCATTCTTCTAGGTTAAACCGTTCTTTTGCAGTAAAAGTTTTCATGTTTAGGTTTCACTCTGTTTTCTCCTATATGGATACATGTAGTTGGAACTCTAAATCAAACACGGTTTGTGCTAGCTCTTTGAAACTTGGCACAATAATGTAGTTCCAAGATCTATCGCTATGGTTTGTGTGCTATTGAAGTAGCCCCAAGCAGAGACTGACGAGAATCACTTTCATTGAAAGGGGTTGCCAAGCTTCCAAAAAACTACGAGTTTCATGAAATCTCAGCAAACATTTTTTCACCCAATCTTGATGATACTTGCAGGTAGTGATCAGTACACGAATCTCACTTGGCTCACTAAATTTCGTTCTTCTAGGTTAAACCGTTCCTTTGCAGTAACCGTTTTCATGTTTAGGTTTCACACTGTTCTCTCCTATATGGATACAGGTAGTTGGAACTCTAAATCAAACACGGTTTGTGCTAGCTCTTTGAAACTTGGTACAATAATGTAGTTCCAAGTTCTATCGCTATGGTTTGTGTGCTATTGAAGTAGCCCCAAGCAGAGACTGACGAGAATCCCTTTCATTGAAAGGGGTTGCCAGGGTTCCAAAAAACTGCGAGTTTCCTGAAATCTCAACAAACATTTTTTTCACCCAGTCTTCATGATACTTCCATTTAATGATCAGTACACCAATCCCACTTGGCTCACCAAATTTCGTTCTTCTAGGTTAAACCGTTCCTTTGCAGTAACCGTTTTCATGTTTAGGTTTCACTCTGTTTTCTCCTATATGGATACATGTAGTTGGAACTCTAAATCAAACACGGTTTGTGCTAGCTCTTTGAAACTTGGAACAATAATGTAGTTCCAAGATCAATCGCTATGGTTTGTGAGCTATTGAAGTAGCCCCAAGCAGAGACTGACGAGAATCCCTTTTATTGAAAGGGCTTGCCAAGCTTCCAAAAAACTACGAGTTTCCTGAAATCTCAGCAAACATTGTTTCACACAATCTTGATGATACTTCCATTTAATGATCAGTACACCAATCCCACTTGGCTCACCAAATTTTGTTCTTCTAGGTTAAACCGTTCCTTTGTAGTAACCGTTTTCATGTTTAGATTTCACTCTGTTTTCTCCTATATGGATACATGTAGTTGGAACTCTAAATCAAACACGGTTTGTGCTAGCTCTTTGAAACTTGGCACAATAATGTAGTTCCAAGTTCTATCGCTATGGTTTGTGTGCTATTGAAGTAGCCCCAAGCAGAGACTGACGAGAATCCCATTCATAGAAAGGTGTTGCCAGGCTTCCAAAAAACTGCGAATTTCATGAAATCTCAGCAAACATTTTTTCACCCAATCTTGATGATACTTGCAGGTAGTGATCAGTACACGAACCTCACTTGGCTCACTAAATTTCGTGCTTCTAGGTTAAACCGTTCCTTTGCAGTAACCGTTTTCATGTTTAGGTTTCACTCTGTTTTCTCCTATATGGATACATGTAGTTGGAACTCTAAATCAAACACGGTTTGTGCTAGCTCTTTGAAACTTGGCACAATAATGTAGTTCCAAGTTCTATCGCTATGGTTTGTGTGCTATTGAAGTAGCCCCAAGCAGAGACTGACGAGAATCACTTTCATTGAAAGGGGTTGCCAAGCTTCCAAAAAACTACGAGTTTCCTGAAATCTCAGCAAACATTTTTTCACCCAATCTTGATGATACTTCCATTTAATGATCAGTACACCATTCCCACTTGGCTCACCAAATTTCGTTCTTCTAGGTTAAACCATTCCTTTGCAGTAACCGTTTTCAAGTTTAGGTTTCACTCTGTTTTCTCCTATATGGGTACATGTAGTTGGAACTCTAAATCAAGCACGGTTTGTGCTAGCTCTTTTAAACGTGGCACAATAATGTAGTTCCAAGTTCTATTGCTATGGTTTGTGTGCTATTGAAGCAGCCCCAAGCAGAGACTGACGAGAATCACTTTCATTGAAATGGTTGGAGGATTCCAAAAAACTGCGAGTTTCCTGAAATCTCAGCAAACATTTTTTCAACCAATCTTGATGATACTTCCATTTAATGATCAGTACACCAATCCCACTTGGCTCACCAAATTTCGTTCTTCTAGGTTAAACCATTCCTTTGCAGTAACCGTTTTCATGTTTAGGTTTCACTCTGTTTTCTCCTATATGGATACATGTAGTTGGAACTCTAAATCAAACACGGTTTGTGCTAGCTCTTTGAAACTTGGCACAATAATATAGTTCCAAGTTCTATCGCTATGGTTTGTGTGCTATTGAAGTAGCCCCAAGCAGAGACTGACGAGAATCCCTTTCATTGAAAGGGGTTGCCAAGCTTCCAAAAAACTACGAGTTTCCTGAAATCTCAGCAAACATTTTTTCACCCAATCTTGATGATACTTGCAGGTAGTGATCAGTACACGAATCTCACTTGGCTCACTAAATTTCTTTCTTCTAGGTTAAACCGTTCCTTTGCAGTAACCGTTTTCATGTTTAGGTTTCACACTGTTCTCTCCTATATGGATACAGGTAGTTGGAACTCTAAATCAAACACGGTTTGTGCTAGCTCTTTGAAACTTGGTACAATAATGTAGTTCCAAGATCAATCGCTATGGTTTGTGAGCTATTGAAGTAGCCCCAAGCAGAGACTGACGAGAATCCCTTTCATTGAAAGGGCTTGCCAAGCTTCCAAAAAACTACGAGTTTCCTGAAATCTCAGCAAACATTGTTTCACCCAATCTTGATGATACTTCCATTTAATGATCAGTACACCAATCCCACTTGGCTCACCAAATTTCGTTCTTCTAGGTTAAACCGTTCCTTTGCAGTAACCGTTTTCATGTTTAGGTTTCACTCTGTTTTCTCCTATATGGATACATGTAGTTGGAACTCTAAATCAAACACGGTTTGTGCTAGCTCTTTGAAACTTGGCACAATAATGTAGTTCCAAGTTCTATCGCTATGGTTTGTGTGCTATTGAAGTAGCCCCAAGCAGAGACTGACGAGAATCCCTTTCATTGAAAGGGGTTGCCAAGCTTCCAAAATACTACGAGTTTCCTGAAATCTCAGCAAACATTTTTTCACCCAATCTTGATGATACTTGCTGGTAGTGATCAGTACACGAATCTCACTTGGCTCACTAAATTTCGTTCTTCTAGGTTAAACCGTTCCTTTGCAGTAACCGTTTTCATGTTTAGGTTTCACTCTGTTTTCTCCTATATGGATACATGTAGTTGGAACTCTAAATCAAACACGGTTTGTGCTAGCTCTTTGAAACTTGGCACAATAATGTAGTTCCAAGTTCTATCGCTATGGTTTGTGTGCTATTGAAGTAGCCCCAAGCAGAGACTGACGAGAATCCCTTACATTGAAAGGGGTTGCCAAGCTTCCAAAAAACTACGAGTTTCCTGAAATCTCAGCAAACATTTTTTCACCCAATCTTGATGATACTTGCAGGTAGTGATAAGTACACGAATCTCACTTGGCTCACTAAATTTCGTTCTTCTAGGTTAAACCGTTCCTTTGCAGTAACCGTTTTCATGTTTAGGTTTCACTCTGTTTTCTCCTATATGGATACATGTACTTGGAACTCTAAATCAAACACGGTTTGTGCTAGCTCTTTGAAACGTGGCAGAATAATGTAGTTCCAAGTTCTATCGCTATGGTTTGTGTGCTATTGAAGTAGCCCCAAGCAGAGACTGACGAGAATCCCTTTCATTGAAAGGGGTTGCCATGCTTCAAAAAACTACGAGTTTCCTGAAATCTGAGCAAACATTTTTTCACCCAATCTTGATGATACTTGCAGGTAGTGATCAGTACACCAATCCCACTTGGCTCACCAAATTTCGTTCTTCTAGGTTAAACAGTTCCTTTGCAGGAACCGTTTTCATGTTTAGGTTTCACTCTGTTTTCTCCTATATGGATACATGTAGTTGGAACTCTAAATCAAACACGGTTTGTGCTAGCTCTTTGAAACTTGGCACAATAATGTAGTTCCAAGTTCTATCGCTATGGTTTGTGTGCTATTGAAGTAGCCCCAAGCAGAGACTGACGAGAATCCCTTACATTGAAAGGGGTTGCCAAGCTTCCAAAAAACTACGAGTTTCCTGAAATCTCAGCAAACATTTTTTCACCCAATCTTGATGATACTTGCAGGTAGTGATCAGTACACGAACCTCACTTGGCTCACTAAATTTCGTGCTTCTAGGTTAAACCGTTCCTTTGCAGTAACCGTTTTCATGTTTAGGTTTCACTCTGTTTTCTCCTATATGGATACATGTAGTTGGAACTCTAAATCAAACACGGTTTGTGCTAGCTCTTTGAAACCTGGCACAATAATGTAGTTCCAATTTTTATCGCTATGGTTTGTGTGCTATTGAAGTAGCCCCAAGCAGAGACTGACGAGAATCCCTTTCATTGAAAGGGGTTGCCAAGCTTCCATAAAAGTACGAGTTTCCTGAAATCTCAGCAAACATTTTTTCACCCAATCTTGATGATACTTGCAGGTAGTGATCAGTACACGAATCTCACTTGGCTCACTAAATTTCGTTCTTCTAGGTTAAACCGTTCCTTTGCAGTAACCGTTTTCATGTTTAGGTTTCACTCTGTTTTCTCCTATATGGATACATGTAGTTGGAACTCTAAATCAAACACGGTTTATGCTAGCTCTTTGAAACTTGGCACAATAATATAGTTCCAAGTTCTATCGCTATGGTTTGTGTGCTATTGAAGTAGCCCCAAGCAGAGACTGACGAGAATCCCTTTCATTGAAAGGGGTTGCCAAGCTTCCAAAATACTACGAGTTTCAGGAAATCTCAGCAAACATTTTTTCACCCAATCTTGATGATACTTGCAGGTAGTGATCAGTACACGAATCTCACTTGGCTCAGGAAATTTCGTTCTTCTAGGTTAAACCGTTCCTTTCCAGTAACCGTTTTCATGTTTAGGTTTCACTCTGTTTTCTCCTATATGGATACATGTAGTTGGAACTCTAAATCAAACACGGTTTGTGCTAGCTCTTTGAAACTTGGCACAATAATGTAGTTCCAAGTTCTATCGCTATGGTTTGTGTGCTATTGAAGTAGCCCCAAGCAGAGACTGACGAGAATCCCTTACATTGAAAGGGGTTGCCAAGCTTCCAAAAAACTACGAGTTTCCTGAAATCTCAGCAAACATTTTTTCACCCAATCTTGATGATACTTGCAGGTAGTGATCAGTACACGAATCTCACTTGGCTCACCAAATTTCGTTCTTCTAGGTTAAACCGTTCCTTTGCAGTAACCGTTTTCATGTTTAGGTTTCACTCTGTTTTCTCCTATATGGATACATGTAGTTGGAACTCTAAATCAAACACGGTTTGTGCTAGCTCTTTGAAACTTGGCACAATAATGTAGTTCCAAGTTCTATCGCTATGGTTTGTGTGCTATTGAAGTAGCCCCAAGCAGAGACTGACGAGAATCCCTTTCATTGAAAGGGGTTGCCAAGCTTGCAAAAAACTACGAGTTTCCTGAAATCTCAGCAAACATTTTTTCACCCAATCTTGATGATACTTGCAGGTAGTGATCAGTACACGAATCTCACATGGCTCACTAAATTTCGTTCTTCTAGGTTAAACCGTTCCTTTGCAGTAACCGTTTTCATGTTTAGGTTTCACTCTGTTTTCTCCTATATGGATACATGTAGTTGGAACTCTAAATCAAACACGGTTTGTGCTAGCTCTTTGAAACTTGGCACAAAAATGTAGTTCCAAGTTCTATCGCTATGGTTTGTGTGCTATTGAAGTAGCCCCAAGCAGAGACTGACGAGAATCCCTTTCATTGAAAGGGGTTGCCAAGCTTCCAAAATACTACGAGTTTCCTGAAATCTCAGCAAACATTTTTTCACCCAATCTTGATGATACTTGCAGGTAATGATCAGTACACGAATCTCACTTGGCTCACTAAATTTCGTTCTTCTAGGTTAAACCGTTCCTTTGCAGTAACCGTTTTCATGTTTAGGTTTCACTCTGTTTTCTCCTATATGGATACATGTAGTTGGAACTCTAAATCAAACACGGTTTGTGCTAGCTCTTTGAAACTTGGCAGAATAATGTAGTTCCAAGTTCTATCGCTATGGTTTGTGTGCTATTGAAGTAGCCCCAAGCAGAGACTGACGAGAATCCCTTTCATTGAAAGGGGTTGCCAAGCTTCAAAAAACTACGAGTTTCCTGAAATCTGAGCAAACATTTTTTCACCCAATCTTGATGATACTTGCAGGTAGTGATCAGTACACCAATCCCACTTGGCTCACCAAATTTCGTTCTTCTAGGTTAAACCGTTCCTTTGCAGTAACCGTTTTCATGTTTAGGTTTCACTCTGTTTTCTCCTATATGGATACATGTAGTTGGAACTCTAAATCAAACACGGTTTGTGCTTGCTCTTTGAAACTTGGCACAACAATGTAGTTCCAAGTTCTATCGCTATGGTTTGTGTGCTATTGAAGTAGCCCCCAAGCAGAGACTGACGAGAATCCCTTTCATTGAAAGGGTTGCCAAGCTTCCAAAAAACTACGAGTTTCCTGAAATCTCAGCAAACATTTTTTCACCCAATCTTGATGATACTTGCAGGTAGTGATCAGTACACGAATCTCACTTGGCTCACTAAATTTCGTTCTTCTAGGTTAAACCGTTCCTTTGCAGTAACCGTTTTCATGTTTAGGTTTCACTCTGTTTTCTCCTATATGGATACATGTAGTTGGAACTCTAAATCAAACACGGTTTGTGCTAGCTCTTTGAAACTTGGCACAATAATGTAGTTCCAAGTTCTATCGCTATGGTTTGTGTGCTATTGAAGTAGCCCCAAGCAGAGACTGACGAGAATCCCTTACATTGAAAGTGGTTGCCAAGCTTCCAAAAAACGACGAGTTTCCTGAAATCTCAGCAAACATTTTTTCACCCAATCTTGATGATACTTGCAGGTAGTGATAAGTACACGAATCTCACTTGGCTCACTAAATTTCGTTCTTCTAGGTTAAACCGTTCCTTTGCAGTAACCGTTTTCATGTTTAGGTTTCACTCTGTTTTCTCCTATATGGATACATGTAGTTGGAACTCTAAATCAAACACGGTTTGTGCTAGCTCTTTGAAAAGTGGCAGAATAATGTAGTTCCAAGTTCTATCGCTATGGTTTGTGTGCTATTGAAGTAGCCCCAAGCAGAGACTGACGAGAATCCCTTTCATTGAAAGGGGTTGCCAAGCTTCCAAAATACTACGAGTTTCAGGAAATCTCAGCAAACATTTTTTCACCCAATCTTGATGATACTTGCAGGTAGTGATCAGTACACGAATCTCACTTGGCTCAGGAAATTTCGTTCTTCTAGGTTAAACCGTTCCTTTGCAGTAACCGTTTTCATGTTTAGGTTTCACTCTGTTTTCTCCTATATGGATACAAGTAGTTGGAACTCTAAATCAAACACGGTTTGTGCTAGCTCTTTGAAACTTGGCACAATAATGTAGTTCCAAGTTCTATCGCTATGGTTTGTGTGCTATTGAAGTAGCCCCAAGCAGAGACTGACGAGAATCCCTTACATTGAAAGGGGTTGCCAAGCTTCCAAAAAACTACGAGTTTCCTGAAATCTCAGCAAACATTTTTTCACCCAATCTTGATGATACTTGCAGGTAGTGATCAGTACACGAATCTCACTTGGCTCACCAAATTTCGTTCTTCTAGGTTAAAACCGTTCCTTTGCAGTAACCGTTTTCATGTTTAGGTTTCACTCTGTTTTCTCCTATATGGATACATGTAGTTGGAACTCTAAATCAAACACGGTTTGTGCTAGCTCTTTGAAACTTGGCACAATAATGTAGTTCCAAGTTCTATCGCTATGGTTTCTGTCCTATTGAAGTAGCCCCAAGCAGAGACTGACGAGAATCCCTTTCATTGAAAGGGGTTGCCAAGCTTGCAAAAAACTACGAGTTTCCTGAAATCTCAGCAAACATTTTTTGACCCAATCTTGATGATACTTGCAGGTAGTGATCAGTACACGAATCTCACATGGCTCACTAAATTTCGTTCTTCTAGGTTAAACCGTTCCTTTGCAGTAACCGTTTTCATGTTTAGGTTTCACTCTGTTTTCTCCTATATGGATACATGTAGTTGGAACTCTAAATCAAACACGGTTTGTGCTAGCTCTTTGAAACTTGGCACAAAAATGTAGTTCCAAGTTCTATCGCTATGGTTTGTGTGCTATTGAAGTAGCCCCAAGCAGAGACTGACGAGAATCCCTTTCATTGAAAGGGGTTGCCAAGCTTCCAAAATACTACGAGTTTCCTGAAATCTCAGCAAACATTTTTTCACCCAATCTTGATGATACTTGCAGGTAATGATCAGTACACGAATCTCACTTGGCTCACTAAATTTCGTTCTTCTAGGTTAAACCGTTCCTTTGCAGTAACCGTTTTCATGTTTAGGTTTCACTCTGTTTTCTCCTATATGGATACATGTAGTTGGAACTCTAAATCAAACACGGTTTGTGCTAGCTCTTTGAAAACTTGGCAGAATAATGTAGTTCCAAGTTCTATCGCTATGGTTTGTGTGCTATTGAAGTAGCCCCAAGCAGAGACTGACGAGAATCCCTTTCATTGAAAGGGGTTGCCAAGCTTCAAAAAACTACGAGTTTCCTGAAATCTGAGCAAACATTTTTTCACCCAATCTTGATGATACTTGCAGGTAGTGATCAGTACACCAATCCCACTTGGCTCACCAAATTTCGTTCTTCTAGGTTAAACCGTTCCTTTGCAGTAACCGTTTTCATGTTTAGGTTTCACTCTGTTTTCTCCTATATGGATACATGTAGTTGGAACTCTAAATCAAACACGGTTTGTGCTTGCTCTTTGAAACTTGGCACAACAATGTAGTTCCAAGTTCTATCGCTATGGTTTGTGTGCTATTGAAGTAGCCCCAAGCAGAGACTGACGAGAATCCCTTTCATTGAAAGGGTTGCCAAGCTTCCAAAAAACTACGAGTTTCCTGAAATCTCAGCAAACATTTTTTCACCCAATCTTGATGATACTTGCAGGTAGTGATCAGTACACGAATCTCACTTGGCTCACTAAATTTCGTTCTTCTAGGTTAAACCGTTCCTTTGCAGTAACCGTTTTCATGTTTAGGTTTCACTCTGTTTTCTCCTATATGGATACATGTAGTTGGAACTCTAAATCAAACACGGTTTGTGCTAGCTCTTTGAAACTTGGCACAATAATGTAGTTCCAAGTTCTATCGCTATGGTTTGTGTGCTATTGAAGTATCCCCAAGCAGAGACTGACGAGAATCCCTTACATTGAAAGGGGTTGCCAAGCTTCCAAAAAACGACGAGTTTCCTGAAATCTCAGCAAACATTTTTCACCCAATCTTGATGATACTTGCAGGTAGTGATAAGTACACGAATCTCACTTGGCTCACTAAATTTCGTTCTTCTAGGTTAAACCGTTCCTTTGCAGTAACCGTTTTCATGTTTAGGTTTCACTCTGTTTTCTCCTATATGGATACATGTAGTTGGAACTCTAAATCAAACACGGTTTGTGCTAGCTCTTTGAAAAGTGGCAGAATAATGTAGTTCCAAGTTCTATCGCTATGGTTTGTGTGCTATTGAAGTAGCCCCAAGCAGAGACTGACGAGAATCCCTTTCATTGAAAGGGGTTGCCAAGCTTCAAAATACTACGAGTTTCCTGAAATCTCAGGAAACATTTTTTCACCCAATCTTGATGATACTTGCAGGTAGTGATCAGTACACCAATCCCACTTGGCTCACCAAATTTCGTTCTTCTAGGTTAAACCGTTCCTTTGCAGTAACTGTTTTCATGTTTAGGTTTCACTCTGTTTTCTCCTATATGGATACATGTAGTTGGAACTCTAAATCAAACAAGGTTTGTGCTAGCTCTTTGAAACTTGGCACAATAATGTAGTTCCAAGTTCTATCGCTATGGTTTGTGTGCTATTGAAGTAGCCCCAAGCAGAGACTGACGAGAATCCCTTTCATTGAAAGGGGTTGCCAAGCTTCCATAAAACTACGAGTTTCCTGAAATCTCAGCAAACATTTTTTCACCTAATCATGATGATACTTCCATTGAATGATCAGTACACCAATTCCACTTGGCTCCCCAATTTTCGTTCTTCTAGGTTAAACCATTCCTTTGCAGTAACCGTTTTCATGTTTAGGTTTCACTCTGTTTTCTCCTATATGTATACATGTAGTTGGAACTCTAAATCAAACACGGTTTGTGCTAGCTCTTTGAAACTTGGCACAATAATGTAGTTCCAAGTTCTATCACTATGGTTTGTGTGCTATTGAAGTAGCCCCAAGCAGAGACTGACGAGAATCCCTTTCATTGAAAGGGGTTGCCAAGCTTCCAAAAAACTACGAGTTTCCTGAAATCTCAGCAAACATTTTTTCACCCAATCTTGATGATACTTGCAGGTAGTGATCAGTACACCAATCCCACTTGGCTCACCAAATTTCGTTTTTCTAGGTTAAACCGTTCCTTTGCAGTAACCGTTTTCATGTTTAGGTTTCACTCTGTTTTCTCCTATATGGATACATGTCGTTGGAACTCTAAATCAAACACGGTTTGTGCTTGCTCTTTGAAACTTGGCACAATAATGTAGTTCCAAGTTCTATCGCTATGGTTTGTGTGCTATTGAAGTAGCCCCAAGCAGAGACTGACGAGAATCCCTTTCATTGAAAGGGGTTGCCAAGCTTCCAAAAAAACTACGAGTTTCCTGAAATCTCAGCAAACATTTTTTCACCCAATCTTGATGATACTTGCAGGTAGTGATCAGTACACGAATCTCACTTGGCTCACTAAATTTCGTTCTTCTAGGTTAAACCGTTCCTTTGCAGTAACCGTTTTCATGTTTAGGTTTCACTCTGTTTTCTCCTATATGGATACATGTAGTTGGAACTCTAAATCAAACACGGTTTGTGCTAGCTCTTTGAAACTTGGCACAATAATGTAGTTCCAAGTTCTATCGCTATGGTTTGTGTGCTATTGAAGTAGCCCCAAGCAGAGACTGACGAGAATCCCTTACATTGAAAGGGGTTGCCAAGGTTGCAAAATACTACGAGTTTCCTGAAATCTCAGCAAACATTTTTTCACCCAATCTTGATGATACTTGCAGGTAGTGATAAGTACACGAATCTCACTTGGCTCACTAAATTTCGTTCTTCTAGGTTAAACCGTTCCTTTGCAGTAACCGTTTTCATGTTTAGGTTTCACTCTGTTTTCTCCTATATGGATACATGTAGTTGGAACTCTAAATCAAACACGGTTTGTGCTAGCTCTTTGAAACGTGGCAGAATAATGTAGGTCCAAGTTCTATCGCTATGGTTTGTGTGCTATTGAAGTAGCCCCAAGCAGAGACTGACGAGAATCCCTTTCATTGAAAGGGGTTGCCAAGCTTCCATAAAACTACGAGTTTCCTGAAATCTCAGCAAACATTTTTTCACCTAATCATGATGATACTTCCATTTAATGATCAGTACACCAATCCCACTTGGCTCACCAAATTTCGTTCTTCTAGGTTAAACCATTCCTTTGCAGTAACCGTTTTCATGTTTAGGTTTCACTCTGTTTTCTCCTATATGGATACATGTAGTTGGAACTCTAAATAAAACACGGTTTGTGCTAGCTCTTTGAAACTTGGCACAATAATGTAGTTCCAAGTTCTATCACTATGGTTTGTGTGCTATTGAAGTAGCCCCAAGCAGAGACTGACGAGAATCCCTTTCATTGAAAGGGGTTGCCAAGCTTCCAAAACACTACGAGTTTCCTGAAATCTCAGCAAACATTTTTTCACCCAATCTTGATGATACTTGCAGGTAGTGATCAGTACACGAACCTCACTTGGCTCACTAAATTTCGTGCTTCTAGGTTAAACCGTTCCTTTGCAGTAACCGTTTTCATGTTTAGGTTTCACTCTGTTTTCTCCTATATGGATACATGTAGTTGGAACTCTAAATCAAACACGGTTTGTGCTAGCTCTTTGAAACTTGGCACAATAATGTAGTTCCAATTTTTATCGCTATGGTTTGTGTGCTATTGAAGTAGCCCCAAGCAGAGACTGACGAGAATCCCTTTCATTGAAAGGGGTTGCCAAGCTTCCATAAAAGTACGAGTTTCCTGAAATCTCAGCAAACATTTTTTCACCCAATCTTGATGATACTTGCAGGTAGTGATAAGTACAAGAATCTCACTTGGCTCACTAAATTTTGTTCTTCTAGGTTAAACCGTTCCTTTGCAGTAACCGTTTTCATGTTTAGGTTTCACTCTGTTTTCTCCTATATGGATACATGTAGTTGGAACTCTAAATCAAACACGGTTTATGCTAGCTCTTTGAAACTTGGCACAATAATATAGTTCCAAGTTCTATCGCTATGGTTTGTGTGCTATTGAAGTAGCCCCAAGCAGAGACTGACGAGAATCCCTTTCATTGAAAGGGGTTGCCAAGCTTCCAAAATACTACGAGTTTCAGGAAATCTCAGCAAACATTTTTTCACCCAATCTTGATGATACTTGCAGGTAGTGATCAGTACACGAATCTCACTTGGCTCACCAAATTTCGTTCTTCTAGGTTAAACCGTTCCTTTGCAGTAACCGTTTTCATGTTTAGGTTTCACTCTGTTTTCTCCTATATGGATACATGTCGTTGGAACTCTAAATCAAACACGGTTTGTGCTAGCTCTTTGAAACTTGGCACAATAATGTAGTTCCAAGTTCTATCGCTATGGTTTGTGTGCTATTGAAGTAGCCCCAAGCAGAGAATGACGAGAATCCCTTTCATTGAAAGGGGTTGCCAAGCTTCCAAAAAACTACGAGGTTCCTGAAATCTCAGCAAACATTTTTTCACCCAATCTTGATGATACTTGCAGGTAGTGATCAGTACACGAATCTCACTTGGCTCACTAAATTTCGTTCTTCTAGGTTAAACCGTTCCTTTGCAGTAACCGTTTTCATGTTTAGGTTTCACTCTGTTTTCTCCTATATGGATACATGTAGTTGAAACTCTAAATCAAACACGGTTTGTGCTAGCTCTTTGAAACGTGGCACAATAATGTAGTTCCAAGTTCTATCGCTATGGTTTGTGTGCTATTGAAGTAGCCCCAAGCAGAGACTGACGAGAATCCCTTACATTGAAAGGGGTTGCCAAGGTTGCAAAATACTACGAGTTTCCTGAAATCTCAGCAAACATTTTTTCACCCAATCTTGATGATACTTGCAGGTAGTGATAAGTACACGAATCTCACTTGGCTCACTAAATTTCGTTCTTCTAGGTTAAACCGTTCCTTTGCAGTAACCGTTTTCATGTTTTGGTTTCACTCTGTTTTCTCCTATATGGATACATGTAGTTGGAACTCTAAATCAAACACGGTTTGTGCTAGCTCTTTGAAACGTGGCAGAATAATGTAGGTCCAAGTTCTATCGCTATGGTTTGTGTGCTATTGAAGTAGCCCCAAGCAGAGACTGACGAGAATCCCTTTCATTGAAAGGGGTTGCCTAGCTTCAAAAAACTACGAGTTTCCTGAAATCTCAGCAAACATTTTTTCACCCAATCTTGATGATACTTGCAGGTAGTGATCAGTACACCAATCCCACTTGGCTCACCAAATTTCGTTCTTCTAGGTTAAACCGTTCCTTTGCAGTAACCGTTTTCATGTTTAGGTTTCACTCTGTTTTCTCCTATATGGATACATGTAGTTGGAACTCTAAATCAAACACGGTTTGTGCTAGCTCTTTGAAACTTGGCACAATAATGTAGTTCCAATTTTTATCGCTATGGTTTGTGTGCTATTGAAGTAGCCCCAAGCAGAGACTGACGAGAATCCCTTTCATTGAAAGGGGTTGCCAAGCTTCCATAAAACTACGAGTTTCCTGAAATCTCAGCAAACATTTTTTCACCTAATCATGATGATACTTCCATTTAATGATCAGTACACCAATCCCACTTGGCTCAACAAATTTCGTTCTTCTAGGTTAAACCATTCCTTTGCAGTAACCGTTTTCATGTTTAGGTTTCACTCTGTTTTCTCCTATATGGATACATGTAGTTGGAACTCTAAATAAAACACGGTTTGTGCTAGCTCTTTGAAACTTGGCACAATAATGTAGTTCCAAGTTCTATCACTATGGTTTGTGTGCTATTGAAGTAGCCCCAAGCAGAGACTGACGAGAATCCCTTTCATTGAAAGGGGTTGCCAAGCTTCCAAAAAACTACGAGTTTCCTGAAATCTCAGCAAACATTTTTTCACCCAATCTTGATGATACTTGCAGGTAGTGATCAGTACACCAATCCCACTTGGCTCACCAAATTTCGTTCTTCTAGGTTAAACCGTTCCTTTGCAGTAACCGTTTTCATGTTTAGGTTTCACTCTGTTTTCTCCTATATGGATACATGTCGTTGGAACTCTAAATCAAACACGGTTTGTGCTTGCTATTTGAAACTTGGCACAATAATGTAGTTCCAAGTTCTATCGCTATGGTTTGTGTGCTATTGAAGTAGCCCCAAGCAGAGACCGACGAGAATCCCTTTCATTGAAAGGGGTTGCCAAGCTTCCAAAAAACTACGAGTTTCCTGAAATCTCAGCAAACATTTTTTCACCCAATCTTGATGATACTTGCAGGTAGTGATCAGTACACGAATCTCACTTGGCTCACTAAATTTCGTTCTTCTAGGTTAAACCGTTCCTTTGCAGTAACCGTTTTCATGTTTAGGTTTCACTCTGTTTTCTCCTATATGGATACATGTAGTTGGAACTCTAAATCAAACACGGTTTGTGCTAGCTCTTTGAAACTTGGCACAATAATGTAGTTCCAAGTTCTATCGCTATGGTTTGTGTGCTATTGAAGTAGCCCCAAGCAGAGACTGACGAGAATCCCTTACATTGAAAGGGGTTGCCAAGGTTGCAAAATACTACGAGTTTCCTGAAATCTCAGCAAACATTTTTTCACCCAATCTTGATGATACTTGCAGGTAGTGATAAGTACACGAATCTCACTTGGCTCACTAAATTTCGTTCTTCTAGGTTAAACCGTTCCTTTGCAGTAACCGTTTTCATGTTTAGGTTTCACTCTGTTTTCTCCTATATGGATACATGTAGTTGGAACTCTAAATCAAACACGGTTTGTGCTAGCTCTTTGAAACGTGGCAGAATAATGTAGGTCCAAGTTCTATCGCTATGGTTTGTGTGCTATTGAAGTAGCCCCAAGCAGAGACTGACGAGAATCCCTTTCATTGAAAGGGGTTGCCTAGCTTCAAAAAACTACGAGTTTCCTGAAATCTCAGCAAACATTTTTTCACCCAATCTTGATGATACTTGCAGGTAGTGATCAGTACACCAATCCCACTTGGCTCACCAAATTTCGTTCTTCTAGGTTAAACCGTTCCTTTGCAGTAACCGTTTTCATGTTTAGGTTTCACTCTGTTTTCTCCTATATGGATACATGTAGTTGGAACTCTAAATCAAACACGGTTTGTGCTAGCTCTTTGAAACTTGGCACAATAATGTAGTTCCAATTTTTATCGCTATGGTTTGTGTGCTATTGAAGTAGCCCCAAGCAGAGACTGACGAGAATCCCTTTCATTGAAAGGGGTTGCCAAGCTTCCATAAAACTACGAGTTTCCTGAAATCTCAGCAAAAATTTTTTCACCTAATCATGATGATACTTCCATTTAATGATCAGTACACCAATCCCACTTGGCTCACCAAATTTCGTTCTTCTAGGTTAAACCATTCCTTTGCAGTAACCGTTTTCATGTTTAGGTTTCACTCTGTTTTCTCCTATATGGATACATGTAGTTGGAACTCTAAATCAAACACGGTTTGTGCTAGCTCTTTGAAACTTGGCACAATAATGTAGTTCCAAGTTCTATCGCTATGGTTTGTGTGCTATTGAAGTAGCCCCAAGCAGA
>NW_027553855.1:0-28557 GCF_045843805.1 Urocitellus parryii
AAATAGATATTCTCTTAGCATATGTACTCTATTCTACCACACATCAATCCTTACAAACATACAACAGATCTAATTAATGGTATATCAATCATATCTGTTAGTTGAGATGATAATAAGAAATCTCCAAGTTATAACAACTTTTTAACAACAATTTAAAAGTCATCCAGAGATGACTTGTTGGCATTCTTTTGTTCTGGGTTTACAAGCATGCCTAATAGATCTACCTTATCTAATACAGTTATCAAAAACATTTCACCTCTACCCTTGCCAGGGCTTACTCTTGGTGGAAATGTTTCCAAGTCCTCAAGGTTGATCACATTAGTTCGCAGCATACTCTTAGTTTTAAAAGAAAAAAAATTCTCTTCCAGGCTCATATACATCTATCTATATCTATATATCTATATATCTATATATCTATCTCTCATATCTCTCTCTCTCTCTCTCTCTCTCTCTCTCTCTCTCTCTCTCTCTCTATATATATATATATATATATATATATATATATATATATATATAAATAATGTCATTTTCTAGTGTGGGAAGCCACTAACCAATTTTGTAAAGTACCCACAAATAAAACTTGCTTTATATTCATTCTAATATGAACATTTTGGGTGCTATGACCTTATTTGTGTGGTCTCATTACTAGCCAACACCATCAACTGCTTCCTCACTCCTGCACATCCATATCTTCTCAGCAGTGTAGGAATGATTTCAATTTCTACTTCTCTTTATAGAGACCTTCCATGAGAACTTCTCTAGGTTAGTGACCTCTCATAAGTTCTGTTTTTCCTAAACAGTTATGGCTGTCTGTCGGTATCATAATTTTGACATTCAACTGGGTACAACTCAAGATCTGGAACTGTTCTTTAATTGTTTGCATGTCTCCCCAAAATACAAATTTCTCCATCAAGATTATAAACTGAGAGAACAGACTTTGTTTTGTATTTCTTTCTTATGCTCTAATTCAGTCTCCTAAGAGAAAAAGTATATTTAAGTCCTTAAAAATTTACCAAATATGTTCCTAGCATGTTGTGAACACAGTAGTGACACAAAAATAGTTGATGCATTTAAATATAATTCTATCATTTTGCTAGCTTCAATTTTCAAGATTCAGCTTCTTGAAAAAATCCTCTCCATCTTCTGACTATTGGCCAAGAGGGAAGAAAAATTAACAGAAACACAAAACTTCTCATTTGAATGTCTAGATGTTCATACTACTGGAACTGTCTAAGATGACTACATCCCCAGAGGTTAAACTGTCAGTAAAGAAAACACAAACATGTAAAAAGGATCACTGAACATGGACTTCTCTGTTCTAGTTCTGGTTTATTCAGTACGGGTTTTGATTGCAGTTGACAGTAGACATTGGCAGCTGGTTTGAATGAGTATATATAAACCCCTTACCAGTGACCCTTACACTTTAGAGAAGTTCATCAGTCCCATTGAGAATTTGATGAAAATCATGGGTTAAAAAAATGAAACAGCAAACATCTAATTTCCATATACAAGTTAGGCCAATGCTTGGATCAGTTTGATACAAACCCACCCAATGCAAACAAGACTATGATTCCCAAAGTCAACCAGGTATCATTTCAATGTCGATGTACATAAGAGAGAAGCAGCCCTGGAAAATGGCCAGATTTCTCAGATTCCATCCCACATGAGTCTTTTTCTTTGGGTTGAGGCTTGGCATCATTAATTAGTGACTTCACTTAGAAGTAAATGAATATTAACCATCTGACTTCCATTTATCAGGAGATTTCTGATTTGCAGGAAGAAAAAAAAGATATGAATGCATGGCAAATTCTGGACTACCTGTACTCCCCAGGGGCTAGGCATATGACTAAGCAAATATACTAGCCCAATGGGTCCACCTTTCCAAATGAATGGGCCTCAATCCAGAAAACACAAATCTTATAAGGTTGCCTGGACTGCCAGCTGCCTCAATTTTAGCACAACGATTTAATGTATTTTAAATAAATGTAACATAAGGAAAAAATGCTTTGTACAAATTGGTCATCTGTTGTTTTTCTGGCTGGCACCATGATTTATGTAATATATCAGTAGAACGACATCTCTCTATCTGTCTCTTGGATAACAAAGTACATATGGAAGTTTCTTTATAGTGCTTTAACCCCATGATTACTAGAAAGATCCTACTATTTCTCATAAAACATGTAAGTAATTAAAGATGCTGTCAAATATTTGAGTATTTTATTTTTGCCTGATCCACTCTTTTTATCCTGGATGCCATCATGTCCCCACACTCAATCCTAGAGCATTATTTTTCTCACTGTGTACCAAAGTCAGCATTCAAGATTTGGGTGACATCCATCCCTACTCAAACTAGGATTAACTGAATTGTCATAATATCCCAAATTAGTCTTTATTGATTTGGTGCTAATTATAAAGGCCACATGTGCATATTTACTTTCTATTCCTTCTTTTCTCTTCACAGAAAACATAGAAATAATATATTCTTCCAGTTTAGTGAAGCATAATGTAATTCATGTGTTTTTGATAAAACGCTAATACCAATGATGACATCAGCACAATGCACTGAAGCATGAAATAGAATAATCATTTTTAACCTTTTTGGGATCACACACACACAGACACACACACACACACATTGTGGAAATCTTACAAAAACTTGGAAGCTTCTCCCCAGAGCAATGCTCTTACATAAAATTTTGCATGAAATTTCAAGAGGTTCACAAGTCAGAAAACATAACAATATGATTTTGTATGTCTTTCAAACAGAAAGCATTGTTTTAGCTCTCTAATTAATCCCTCAGGAATAACATGGTGGACTTGTGTTGTAGCTTGCTTGTAACAATTGTTTCTGGGCTAGTTAGCTTTTTTTTTTTTTCCTTTTCTTTCTTTTTTTTTTTTTTTTTTTTGGAGCTAATGAGGGAGGAGGTCATGGGTTCAATTCATTTAGGGGTCAGTTGGTTGTCATACAAAGAAAAGGCCTTTGCCATGTTACTGGCCCACCATCTTGCAAATTTGTGTACTTTCCTCACCATTTGAGAGATCAGGCTAAGAACAAACCATTACTTCTAGAAATAAAACTCACAAGTACCTTTTCTTTCTTTGAGATATCAGTAATTACACAATTCTTGGAAGCAGCAAGGTAGTATAGTAGAAAGAGAATACCAATAGAAGAAAACCAAAGTCAATCATGAGCTAGCTGGCTGTGTGATTTCAAGCAAGTTATTTGGCTTCTCTGAGTCTGTTTTCTCATGAAATAACAAGGAACTAGATAATAATGATTTTAACTCAAAAGTTCTAATACAAAGAATAATAATGTATGGAGGAATAACAATTGCAGATTGTGGTAAAAATGAAAATGTATACAATATGGAACATCTGACATCATTCAAATGCCTCAACAGTAATACAAAGTTCCCACAGTGAAGCAGTCTTATTTTTGTTCTTGATTATGGGGAAATTTAATTCACACAAATGCTACTCACCGATCTACTTTTATGGTTGATCTACATGAATTTGTGTCAATTGATATATATATATATATATATATATATATATATATATATATATATATTTGGTGTTCAAGTTCCAAGGGAACAAAATACATGTACCATTAAGTTAACAAAAGAGGATAATATAATTTTAAAATACTTAAAAGCTCCTTGGTTCAGCAGAAGGGGCCATAAGGAGATCCGAAAAGAAACCAGCTTCTTCTATAAGTCAGGAAAATCAGATGGTTTATCTGCATAGGCTGGTGAAGTACAGATTAAAGCATATAGTTACTTAGCTTTCAGTGCTCATGATTGAAACACTACCTGTCTTTGAAACCTCTCTGCATTTCATTTCTTATGTTGAACACACTTATTATACACACATATACACACACAGATAATGGATAGACACTGTTAAGTCTTGTTTTATGTTTTTTTTGTAACATTACAAATGCCTTTATTTTCATATGTTTTATAGCCTGCTAATTTGGCTACAGAGCTAATGCCCATTTAAGGGAATATGGTGTGGGACGACTGTGCAGCAATATTAAGTGAGGAAGCCATATGTTTCTTAGCCCCACCATACTGTCTGTGACTGCCCCTCCCCCCTTGTGGATTAGCTTTTTTTTTGCAGATAGGCCTGCAGCGGGTGGAATGCCTTTTTTTTTTTTTTTTTTTTTTTACAGGTGTTTGGTGGAGATCATGCAAAATAAAGATTTCTAAGGGGAGTGAAGCTGTGTAAAACATTAGAAATAGCATTTTGCTTTCTCTTAAGATGCAATCCACAGAGTTCTGCTTCAGACTCTTAATTTATAGTATTATCTTTATATATCATGTTAAGTGACTGCTTGCCCCTAGATAGCTGACACAGTGCCCAGAATATTCAGAGCTGTCTGGTTTTGATCATTTTATAGTTTGTCTAGAAGAGCATTAGAAGCAAACTTATGACAGGACTAGATTCTGACCAAAACTGAAAATAAATTTCATCAAAAAGATTGTTTCATATTAAATTCCAAGAAAGGGTACGCCTTATGGTGAAGAGATTAACAAGTAATGAATCACCGAATAAGTCTGAAATACAAAACCATTTTTTTTTAAAGTTGTCCTTATATTCTTTTGTAATGTGGGGGTTTGAGTTCCATCTATAGCACAGATCGGTGGAAACTATATAATAAAGTCAAGAGGGCCCTCAACTAAGTGAAATGTTAAACATGGGCACTGACAACTCCCATCATGTGAAATTATATTATCATGGTTTCCTTGAACTCAAGAGAATTCTCTTCCACTGACTCATTCACTGCCCAAATTAAAGTGTAGGTGCACATGGCCTCCAAGAGGAAATCAAACAAGAGAGGGGGTATAAAAACAATACGAGTGGAGAGCATGAGGTTTATATTTTTATGCTAATGTGCTGGTAAGAAAAGGGCTCCATTTGGGGAGCAATAAAGAAGGGGGTGGGGGAGAGGCGGTGAGCACATCTCAGTAAAAAACACAGAGGTTTTCTATGCAGATGGGGGATTTAAAAGAAGTAAAATGATAACCACATAGTCAAGAGACTAGAAAAGAGACCTTGATGTTTGATAGTTGTAATAACCTGCAGAGTGCTCTAATGGCTCGGGGATCAGGTGCAGAGCTACAGCAATAACGAGAGCTGAATAATTATGTCGGCCGTATCTGTATCGCCAAAGTCCCAGTGTATGAGCTATATAAGGAGGCTTCTGCTGCCTCTCCAAGATTTCCTGAAATGTTAAATCACTGATTTGGGAGCACTTCCAGCATTAGTACTGCCCAGTTAGAAAGAAATAAAGCCCAGAATTCTCCTGTGGCAGTTCTAATGTCTTTGTTAATTATGAATTATGGGTAAACATGCAGACGCACAGAGGTCACGGCTGTCAGCAACAATAGTTTTCAAGAAGGATTTTTACGAGGGTCTTTTTCACTCCACCATAATGTCCGTTTTAGATACATAAACAGAGCCAGGCATACAAAAAAAAACAGTGTTTGCTTTTTAGGGGAGTTGTATTTTTTTTTTCCTTTTTTCTCCCACCTCCCTCCCCTTGTGTAGAGGCATGTTGCAGCAGCCAAAGCAAAGCGGTTCATAACTAGAGTTCTCCTCTGTGACTGACAACAGCTGCACCATTCCAAGGACCAGGCAGAGAGAGAGTGGCTGGGGCTGAGGCTGGGTTAATGATCAGATGCTGAAAACCACCTCCTTCTTGTTCATAGAGGAAGCGGCCAGTTGGGTAACCTATCAGTAGTGGTCACCTTTCACATACAATGGAGAAACAAAAGCTGCATACAGTATGCTTGATTAACCTCACTTAAATGGCAATGCTGATCTCAAATCTATCCCAAGAGTGACTATAAACAGGATTAAAATTATATTATGTGTGGATCCAGCCCAACAAAAGCAACTGGCACAAAATCATTTTAATTAGGTGGTAGCGGCTGTAACTCATTCAACTTTGGCATTAATTCTTTGGTCCTATCGAAGAACTTCTGGGACTTCCTAGAAGATGTGTGGAAAAAGGAGATGTTTGATGGATTGAAATCCCTTGTGTGCCTTACCTTCACTGTAATATACTGGCAGGCTGACAGTCAGTTAGACCATACAACCAGATCAACATTTGATCAGGGTATTTGGAAAATATGTGGCAATCAGTATACATATTTTTTTTCAGGTAGATAATATATGTTTGAAAATGGCTTGGCAGATTCAAACTGTCAAATGATGTTTGCATTAATCTTCACATTGGAGTCTACGTTTTTTTATGCACAGCAAACTTAGGAACTATACTATACTTTCTGCCTTTCCTCTCTTGGTCTATTTAAATAACATTTTCTGGTCATATAGCCCATAAGACTCTTCCAGGTTCTTGCTCAAAACAAACATTATGGAACAACTACTCACTGACCTTTCTTGAGTAAAGTTATTTACTTGAATTGACTTTTAAGATGAAAGCCAAGCAGGATTCATCATGCCCAGATCACATAAAAAAAAAAAAAAAAACTCAAAGAAAGTCTCTGTTCAATTTTACAGGGAACACAGAGATGAGATGAAATCAGAGGCCAAGAAAATATGGAGATAATTCCACTATCCAGAAGATGGTTCTGCCTACCTAACTCTTTACCAACAATTCAGTGTCTCTGTCCACACAAAGTTATTGCAAGTCCTCCAATTTAGGAGAGATCATCCTATTTTCAAACATATTTTCTAATAGAAATAGCATCTAAGAGTTCTTCATTCTCAATCAATTTAAAGAGTATAGGAATATCCAAAGATGTGGATGCAGGAGCCCCACATTTCACTCTGCCCTGATAAAAAGGCAGCTAGAAGTATGTTTTATTGTTTGTTTGTTTTGTTTTAAATACAAGAACTCACAAGCAATGTAGGAAACTCATCTAACACACATAGGCCTTGCCTTCCCAGTTGTTCCCTGAGCCTGAGCCTCTGCCCCTCAGTTCCTCCCATCTAGGGTATTTTGAGATAACAGTTATTCCAAGGCCCACTCCTAAGAATTCTCATGCAAATGGTTATACAGTAGTCAACACATGTTATCATTATTAGGCTTCATTACATGAATAAAGTGAATCAGGATGTCTGAGTGAAAAAAGTAAATACATCACTGGCTTTAACTGGAAATTATGACTATATATATATCTATCTATATCTATATAGATATAGATAGATATAGATATATGTGTGTATATATATCATATATATATGATAAAAATATATATGAAAGAGAGAAAAAATAATTGAGTTAGAAGATAATGACATATAGGAAATCTTACCAGAAATATTTTGAACCACTAGGGAAGCTTAGTGAATAAACCAGGTTATTCTGAAGTGCAGGCAAAACCACAGAAGTGGTAAAAAGAGAAAGGAGAAAATCAAATTCAATATGAAAAGCCATTGAAAGTTAAGACAGTCTCCTGGAATTTCACAGAATTGAATCTTTGGCTTCTTTGAGAAGCCACATGAATGTTAAAGAAGGTGGTAATGAGAGAAAAATCCAGAATTGCAGATAAAACAAGCTACTTGCTAGCCAGGTTTTGAATAGGGAAAAAGAAGTTATTTTGTAATATCCATACAGCAATTCTCATTTCATAGTTTCTGAATCCCGCTTAGGTTAAGAAACCAAACCATATTTTGTAGGAATAATTTTTACAGTGGAGTTAATAATAAAATTTGTTGTATTTTTATTTAAGTGAGTTTATGCAGCAGATTTCCAGGATTCAAAGGACCTCTGGAGTCAGGGAGGAAAGGTGGGGTTGATCCAGAACTTGGCAATGGCTATTATGAGAGAGGCGATTTGATCCACTCTAAAGTCTCCTTGACTCAAGCTTCTATTTTCTCTCTACCCTCATTTTCACTTTTGCCTTTCACTGTTGCCTGAATCTGTTCCAAGTGTCCTTTGCCATGGCAACACCTGCAGGTGAAGGCCTTGCTCCTCGCTGCCAGCCTCGCCAGTGATGAAGAGGCAACTAATCACTGCATAAGGAGAGGACAATCTCCAAGACACCCATGAACAATTTGAGTCTGAGGGTGTCCCTGAAGCACTCTCTTCTCACAGGTGTTTAACCTGTCTAGCTGAACACCAGGAAAGGGGAAAATAAACAAAGACCCTTTCTTTCCCGGCGTTTTTATTTCCTCGCTCATCTCCTCAAGGCTGATTCATTCTCTAAATCTGTATTAACAGCCTCCAGGCCTCAAAGTTGTCTCAGCAGCAGGAATAGGGCCCCTGTAGTAGAGATGGAACTCTCTGATTGCTCTCCCTCCCCTGCACCTCCAAGTCCATGAGATCAGAAGCCAGTTCCAATGTTATTAGCCCTCACATTCCAAAGGGACCATGGCCAGGCCAAGGCATAAGACAATCCCTGCCTTTTAGGCTTCTGTCCATCATTCCTCATTTCTGAAAAGACTCTTATTCAGAGATGCTTCCAGTCAAACAACCTATACTTCTTATTCACACAGTCAATAAAAACAGAACATTATCTACTTCTGTTGGTGTTGCTCCTCTCAATTCAGGCTCTTAAAGCATTTCATGAAACTTGTTTGGGTATTAAAAACTGCCTTTCTCCTCTACCTCCTAGTAAGACAAACAAGTGCACAAGAGTCAAGAATCTGACCCAATGCCTGCACCAGAAGAGTCAACACCAAAGCTAGAAAGAGCCCTGAAGAGCCCTGAAGGCCTCAGGTTCTAACCACCTACTTATCCAGCCTCTCTTTGTTGATTAATATTTCCACAAAGCTTTTACATACCTTGACAGGTCAATGAGACCATAGGTGGTAAAGTAGAATCGTTACCTGTTGAGGTTTGTTGCAAAGTGTTCAGGAGGATTTAAACTTCTGTGTCAACTTGCTATTTCTTTAATTTATAAAATTGGCATCTTATTCTCTAACATTTGCAATAAGTGGGCCTGACTCCTACCCTGATTGGGCTATGATTAATCCTGAGGCTTGAATTTTCAGTCTAGGGCCTGAAAATCTAAACTCACATTATAAAAAAAATCCCACTATTCTCTTTTCATGGAATCACTTCCAGGAGCATACAAGGAAAAGATATTATTTTTTTTTTCACCAAATGTCAAATCAAAACTTTCAAGATAATATTTTGCTTTGAAAACCTCTGGGGTGAAAGATTAGAAGTGGAAAATTGGCTATTGGTCTCCTGGATGGCCTAAAGAATATTTTCAAGGATCAACATTCTTCTCCAGCACAAGTCTCCATAAAGTTAGTTTGACTACCTTCTCCCAGCTTCTTGAGTAGTAAATTCCCTTTTTAGGAATCCTATTACTCAGAATTGACTCTTTATGGGTATTCAGGTGTTATGAGTCCATGCTTCAGTCCTAACCACTGATCCTGTCAGTTGTGCTTCCTAAATATCTCACAAATCCATCTCCCTTCTAACTTCACAGGCCCCTAAACAAGTCCTTCTTTGTAATTACATATGAAGTATGCCCATATTTGAGTTGCTCAAGAGCAAGGATTTTTGCCTCTTTCTCATTAGACGTTTAGAACAGTGCCTGGAACACAGTATGCACACACAAAAAACATATAGGTTAAATAAGTGAATACACTAACAGAACTTCAT
The DNA here is from genome assembly GCF_045843805.1 of Urocitellus parryii. Lineage (NCBI taxonomy): Eukaryota > Metazoa > Chordata > Mammalia > Rodentia > Sciuridae > Urocitellus > Urocitellus parryii. The sequence goes on from NW_027553855.1 coordinate 9,587, forward strand.
GAGTGATTGAGAGAACAGGCAAGTTCAATGTTTCTAGAACAACTCTGGGTCCCCAGCCTCACATTCCTCCTGCCCAATCTCCACACCAGAACGAGAATAAAACACATGTTTAATCATAGAATGCCATCCCTTAAAGTTTTTTCAGTAACTCCTTACCCACTACAAACTAAAATCTATAGCCAACAAAGAAGGCTATTTGGGATCTGGCCCTGTCTCATTTCCAGTCTTCTCTTACCCCTCCTGTACCCAGCATTGACTAACCATGCTGAGTCACAAGACAAAAGACAATGGTCTTTGCAACTGCACATAGATAAATGCCGTCTTCCCTGCTCTGACACCTTCCCTTACTCTGTTTACCCAACATTCTCAACTCCCCTTCAGCACTCACGTTGATCTTGCTTTTTCTGACATTGCCTAGCCAGTTCATGCTTCCTTCTGTGTTCCCACCGTGACATGATTGCATGGCTGTCCTCCCAATGGCTTGTGAGTCTTCTTTCATTCTGGTATAATCTACTCCTAGCACAATGTCTAATAGCGCAGATGTTCAGTAAATCACTGAGAAATTATTAAATGAGTTCTTGAAACTCATGAGCTCTAAATTCAATGAATTTAGAATTATTTTCAAAATTCTTTACTTCTCTTTCATCGTCTATCTCCTCAGACTACCGGCCTACTACTTTTTAGCTTTATCATAGGGGGAAAATTATTTAATCTATCTTTGTGTCAGTTTTGTCATTTGTAAAATGGGAAAGATAGTAGTACTTCTGTCAAAAAAGTTTTTATGAGCATCAAATGGATTAATATTCTTTGTTGCTTAGAAAAGTTCCTGGTTTAAAGTAACAAATGCTTATTACTTTGTAAAAGGAGGAAGAATTAGGGAGGAAGAGATAAGACCCCAAACCTCTGGTTAAATATTAAATTATTTAAGGACCCACTAACTAATGGTATAACTAAGATTATAATTAAAGCTTATAAACCTCATGGATAGTATGACCATAAACATATGATGCTAGTTTCCAAATGAATTATGATAACTTGTATATGAGATCAAGGTATGAACACATTCCATGTGAAAAGCCATTCAAATTTTGAATTTAAATTTTTAGGCCCCCCACTTTAATATTTATGACATGCATATGAGGTACAGAAAGGCAAATTAAAATAGCCAGTTTGAAATAAAAATCCACATACAAGTTCAGTTCTTCCCTAACAATCAATGGATTATCATGTAATCCCCACTTAGGACAGATCTGGAGCTTTGGCTCAGTAATTGCTTAATTTTTCATGGATGTTAAAATGCATGACTTTTGCTTTAAATGTAGAATTATAGTGCAGTTTTCGCACATCTACTTCTTCTAGATTGTGAGCTAATTGAGGACAAGAACAGAGGTTTGAGTAAGCCTTATAAATCTCTGGACTTAGGTGCAATTGCCTAAAACTCTACTGAGTACTTACAAAATACACAAAGGGTATCCTTACATTCAAAATAAATGTGCCACCAGGGTAGGACATAAGAAAGGGTACTAGAGTCAGCTTTTATGGAAATTTGATCTCATTCTAAAAGGTACTCAGTTGAAATATAACTTCACTTCTACATATTTCTCAGTATTTCTACTATAATCACTTATACATAAAAGAAGCCCAACTAAACCTGTGTTGATTCTTATCTTCAGGAAATCTCTATATGACAACTATTTTTTAGACATTTATATGATAAAATTTTGGATTTTATAAAAGGTAAAGATAGCCTGAAAATTTGGAAATTATTTGAATTTTGCACAATACAACCAAAACCACAGATCAGAGCTATCACCTCTTGAATTTAAAATCTTAACCTAAGAAGATATGAGCCATATAGAAAAACCACAGATAATTTGCTGAAATGCAGCTACTTATAGTTAATATCTATCCTGTTGGAAAACACTTAGACTCACCATTTTAGCTACATTAATACTGATGGATTAAGCATACAATAAACAAAAGTATTCCCTTTGTAAACTCGAAAGTCTTTAGCCATAAGCCATAATTCCTTTAAGTTTCTACAGCCTAGGTTTCCACCCAGCTGTCTAGTACTGAAAGTTAAATGCTCAAAACTGGAGCTTTGGCTCAGTAATTGCTTAATTTTTCATTGTAATACCTCTTCATGGATGTAAAATGGATGAATTTTGCTTTAAAAAATAAATACTTCTTTTTTCTTGCAGTTTTTTTTAACTGTAATTATTTTTGTGTCAGAAATATAATTGTGCTCCATATTGAAAGCTAACCCAGTGGGGAAATAATTTTGCACAATTACAGAAAGTTTTAATAAAAGACTGATAAGTAAAGTTTTGAATTTTTAATGCATTCTGCAGGCAGTTGAGTGCCTTTTGCCATCTCTGTCACTTATCATTAAAGCTGTGTGAAAGGGAGGCCTACCTGTTATACTTGACGTGACTGGTGAAAGTGTACCCTGACAAATACAAGTGAAACAGACAAAAGTCAAAATGAAAGAAAAAATTAAAAACAGTCACAGTTTCATAGCTAATTTAACATTAATGCCTCCCCTTTACCCACAAAAATGTCTTTGTATTTAATATTCTGTTCTTACCTACTTATTAGCCTACCATTGTGAGTGTTAAATTCCTGTATAGCATACAGCAATAATTCATTTTTATAAAAGCACATCCTATTTCCAGGGCATGCTTTTTGGCTTAATTTGAAAAAATTACCCTCGTTTGACAGAGAAAACACTTTTAAACATGCATAACCTACACATTTATGTGCAAGCTAAATCCAAAGAGTGTAATCTATCTAAGCTTTCTGTGACGAAGGCATCATGAGAGCCATCCTGCAGACTGCACTGAATTTGCTTCAAAGCTTCAGTTTGACGTCTTCCTACTGGTATTTCCTTCTCTGTTTGTTTGTTTACCCTGATTCTGCCAGACCCTAAACAACTCACCCAGATCCTTGCCACTTTTTCAGTTTTGTGTCTAATAAGAATCACCTGCCTGTATTCTAGTGCTCTGTCCACAGACTGCAAGGACTCGGGGCTCTGGATTCAGCCTCCCTGCCCTCTACAAACTGGCATGGACAATCTTGTGGCAAACATCAAATTGTCACTTGGTTTCATGTGACTGCTGCCTAATAAGTTTATTTTGGATCAGACTGATTTTCCAGCATATGCTCCAGATAGAATCTTCAAATGGTGCAAAGTGGGATTTTCAAATTATGATCCTGAGCAATTTTTTTTTCCCTCATCCACTTACATGTAATCTAAAAATAAATACCCAGGCGCCACCAGGATGTGACAACTTCAGCAAACAAAATTGAAAATAGCTGCCTTACAATAGTCTCTCCCTCCAAATGAAACAGGGGAGAATATACCTTTAGAGAAAAATACAGCGCCTGTTAAGGAACAGACGAGCTACTCACAGCAGGTTTGTGAAGAGAGGCACAAGGACATAAACAGCTCAGGATGGGTATCAAGCAAGGAAAAAAACAGCCAGCAATCACTGTGCTGAATCCCGGAAGGGGCGCGGGGAAGTGGTCACAGGTGATTGTCATGTGTGATAATTATTATTACTGTACACCTGCTCCTCCGCACTAATTAACTTTGGATATGCAAATCAATCCTATTGCATCATGCCCCTGCTCTCCTCCCCTACAGATAAGAAGATGTTCAGCTGCTGGATTTAATTAGGATAATGAACGCCAGGCCCATGGTGGCTTGGCAGGGGAGGTGGGGGGGAAGCTGTGACTGACCTTTTCTCCCAAAACGTTGACATTTTCTAAGGCTTCTGAGCACTCGAAGTCACCTCCATGGCTGGGACATTGATAGGAGCGGATTGATGAGGTGTCATTAGAGGAGAGACGCCGTGGCCCCAGCCTTTGCTGGGAGAATACAGCAGGTGTTCTGACAAGGACACACACCATCACTGTTATTTGCCAAACAATTCTCTTGATTCACTAAAGTCAAGCATGCCAGCATTTCTTTATAAAAGAAAACAAGGCTGTTTTTCACATCCACCCAGAGGAGAGGTCATCACTAAATTGCATTTCTGAATTACTTCTCATTTCACATCAATATATTAAAAAGGTTTCTATTATTCCTCTCCCCTCACATCCTCCTTCCCTCTGCACCCTCCAGGCTCCCCCAACCCAGCACTGCCCAGAATCCTGATGGCACCAGAGCTGGAAACATCACGTGGTGGTAAGTTCAAAAGGGTTAACTTTGGTCATATTAATCCCTATATTCTATTCCTGTGACATAAGGCCACACAAGGACTTCTGTGATTAAATGGAAAGAAGGGATAGAACAGCATCTTCTTGTTTGGATATCTGGCCTACTTGTTTATCAAAAAATTGTTTTCAATTATGTGTGTGTATATATATGTATGTATATATATAAGCCTTATTTGAATTTCAAATTCAAAGACATGCATACAAAATCATACTGAGGAACACAGACTGCAACGCGACTCTCTTTTTCTCTCTGATCATTTACTCAGCTTTAACTTTTTAGGCATCTGTGTGTGCTGAGCCTTTCCCATCTTTACCATTCTGACTCTGGAGTTTTATGTAGTAATAAAATAATACCATATAGATTACTTTTTTTCCTGACTCTCTTCTTCATGTATTAAATTATGATAGAATAATTTCAGTACACTCACCAGTTTCAGAGGCGAAATAAAGCCCCCTTGATATATCTTAAAAATCAAGGGGATCAGATCCCAACCAGACAACACTAAAGTTCCATATCTAGAATAGAGCAGAAAGGTAGCAGAAACTATCCCTGTATTTAAAAAAAAATAATTCTGTTTGCACATTGAATGAGCTTTCTTTTAAGAAAACAGTTTTGTGATAGTACATTTTTTTTTTGTATCTAAGAGATGATCTACTGATCTTTTCTCTGAAAAAAATCTCATTGATAACATAGGATAAGTACCATAAAAACTGCAATGTATTCAATGATATTTGCGGATGGGCTGGAGATACTTAAGTTAATGAGTTTTCCAGTACTTAAAAAAAATCAGGTTGTCAAACCTGGAACTGTGAGGTAGTGGGTAATCTAGCCATCTAACGTAAAGGAAAACAACTAGTGCAAGGAAAACTGCTATCTTTCTTTTTTCTTCCCCTCTGAGGTGTTACAAAATGTTGGAATTAAGTTATCGGGTTCATCTCTTATAACAAGATAGCTGCTTAAATTCTATAGTTTGCAGCTGGTGGCAGTTGGCCTTTTTCTGATTACGTGCTTCCAATAATGGGGTTTCAGCATACACCAACCCTTCATGTTTGGCAAGGTTCAGCTTTAGAGACTCCACACTTGGACTATTAGCAAGGAGCAGGATGTGCCATATACTAAGGGGATGAACCTTAGTTTCCTTTTTTTTTTCCAGTTCCCTCGTTTTACTTAGACTTCCTTTACAGTTACTGGTGGTTTCCCTCTTCTTACTCCTCCCTCTCAAGCACTTCAGCTCTGCACCTTCCATCATGAAACTGCCACAGCTGTCCCTAGAACCATTCTGGGTAGCTCTGCCTGGCCCCCTACCCCAACAGTTTTCTCAAGAGCCACTGCAGCTCAATCCATTAAGAATATTCTCAAGTATATTGTCTTTTTTTTTATTGTAGCATTGGTTTGCTGTCAATATTAGCACTAGAGACTTAGAGCTGGTGAATCAAGAGCCCCAGGTTAGCGTCCTTGGGGAAGCAATGCCTGGCTGTGGAGATTCCAGCCTCCTTCTCTGGCTACTTACACTTGCAGACCTTGACTCCTTGGAGCAGTGTCCTGGGAGGGTTCACAGGTCTGTGAGCTGGGTACAAAAGGAAAGAAAAGTCACCACCATCTCAACCTTACTACACAGAGTCATTGTAGAGGTTCATGCCTTCAGAAGAAATGTAATTAAATCAGAATTTAAGGAGTTGGCACTCAAAAAGTTTTACTCCAAAGTCATAACAGTAATTCGAAAGGTTCACTTCAATGCCTCCTAGCTGAGTTTTTCTCCCTGTTTTCTCTCACTGGCTATGTGCACGAGGGCAAGTTCTTTGGTTGACCTCTCTCAACTTCAGGTTCCTAATTGCATCTCTAAAATAAGGATCATAATAGTACTCCCTCAGAACTTGGGTGAAGATTAATGAGGTAATGTATATGTGGCTCATAGTGTTCAGCTTTTAATAAATATAAGAAAGTATTTGTGTGTCTAATGATGAAACTAACCTCATGGTATTTCTCAAAGCTGCTTACCTAGTATATATACCTCATCAGAGAATTGTAGGCATTTAAAGCTGCTGCTTGTAAGAGCCTTTGGCACCTCTTTGGGAACAGTGCTTTGTATTTTCCTGTTGGAATAAGGAGCGATATACTTGAGCATCATTTCTTGTTCATACAAAAGAAATCGTAAAAGCCAAGAAGCTGGATACAAACAGAAAATTTAAATACTAGTTACCTGTGGTCTTTGCACATGTATTTTGTCTGAATTTAAAAGTATATATCTTAAGTTCTGCAGTTTGAGAATGCATCTTCTGAACTTCATGAATAGAAATCTGTGGGTATTCTAGATATTTCTGCATATATATATATATATATATATAACTCCACAATACAACTTCTATTGATTGTTTCATTTTTGTTTACACTTTTTGATCAAAAAGAAACATACAACTTTTCTGACATACTATTTTAAGCTACAAATACATTGCCCATTTTTGAGCCTGCATATCAGAAATCTGGTACAAGATAGTGAAATTCTCCATATTTTTGTGGTGGAGACAAACATGAATGAAGCTTTGGGTCATTCTGCCTCTCACTCTGGCTTAACGTTAAGCACTGACCTTGTGAATCATTTGACTTTCCTGAATCTCAACTTCCTTGTCTATGAGGTCTTCAGTCTTTTGTATATGTACTAATCACCAAGGGATTTTGATAAAAGGAAGACTCTGAGCAATGGGTTCAGGGTGGGGCCTGAGATTCTGCATTTCTAACAAATTCCTAGGTGATCAAGATGCTGCTACTCCACAGGCTAAACTTTGAGTAGCAAAGGACTAGATACATTCTTGAAAAACTGCTGAATAATTTGGGGTCTCTCTAAACTTTTCCATGAGAAAGCATGTCATAATGGCCCTAAACAGGGATCAAACCCAGTCACTGCATGGGTATAACCCTTTGCAGCTAGCAAAGTGCTTTCACATTCATTTAGTCAGCACAGCATTTCTGAGATGAACCTAAACTCAGAAACATTGAATCACTGGCTCAAGATCATACAGTCACATTGTCAATATGTGGCAAAACCCTGGATCAAACATAATCCCCATCTCCAGCTAGCCGTGCTCAGACACCACCATGATTTCCATGGTCACTTCTGCATTCAAAGGACCCCAAAGGCATGAGAGCTGAAGAAGGCCTTACAGCCTAATTTAGTTGTATACACAGCCATATGTGTATGTATTTATTTAAAATTACCTAAACATAGATAAAATCTCATGTTTACCTGTTAGAGCTGACTCAAGACTTCTATTTTCTTTCACATCTTTCAATTATTTTTCTGCTGCCTCCCTATTCATCAAGTACAGAAAAGGCTCTCAGGCCAGCATGTGCATTTCCAGTTTCAATTGCTCCAGTGCATGAGTTCTAGATCTTAAAGGCCAAAAAGCATCTATTTGACTAAAGAGCTATAAGGCAGCCCATAAAAATTATGGATCACAGAAATAAGCAATTAGTGTTATCTTCAATTGCTTTATTGGCAGTATTCACTCGTTAGAATAGAGGCAGCCGTAAAACAGATTGCAACATACTGTATAACAGCATATGGGATTTTACATTATAATGCTATTCTCTGCCAAGAAGTCATATTTTCATTTGAATGCATGGAACAGATTATCACAGGGTTTCCAGCATTAGAAGTGGATGACCCTCACTCTTTTTTGTAGTTGTTGTTAAAAGGCAATTCCTGAAGTTATAACTAAATCAAGCATCAGTCCAGTGGTGAATAGGGCTGTGTTACAGGCCCACATTCTGGGCCTCCGGAGACTGGGCATGGCATGGAGCTATAGCAGATAATAAAGTCAATCTCTAACATGGAAGAGACAGGGAGAGCTGAGGGTTTGCCAGTCTTCCAAACCAGCTGGCGTCAATTCTGGTGGAAGCTGCTCACCCGCCCATCTCATCATAGCTGAAGTGCCACAAAGGGCACTACTAGGGGGGAGATGGAAATAAAACAATAGGAATAACTAATACAACAAAGAATAGGATCTGTATTTAACCTTGAGAGACATCTTCTTGACATCTACTCTGCCATTTTCACAGAATGTGCATGTGTGAATGTGTTTGTGTATTGAAGATCATTTATATAGAGGGTTTTAAATATCCATAGTCTATAGCACATTTCCACAGGCCAACTCTACAGCACAATCACCCAGGAGCCTAGAGTTCAAGATTTTCCCTATCCCCTCACACATTTTATGTTTCAATATGGTACACCTGGAGATGAGGCTGAATGCTCACTCTCCTGTTTCAAAAGTTCAAGTTTGAAAATGAGTGTAGAAAAGTACATGTCACAGGTTCTCTTTCCAAGATTAGCCTGTGATGTAGTAAATGAAAGGCTTTGAAAGGCAAAAATTGCTGAAAAGGAAACTTGTGTGGTTTCAAATTAGAAGTCATATTGTTGCACTCACAGTTGATCAAATAAATATTAATCACCAAATGTATTTATGTCACTTCACACATAATCACAATATATTTCAAATGTGTTTTTAAATGATGGATAAAACACACTGGGAGGGCAAAAAAAAAAGTCTTCTTTTATAGAACCTCAGATACAAGGGAGCTAGAGGCATATATAGTAATTTACCAGAACAAAGAAATATGTTTAAATTCATTTCTGTGTGTTTCTCACTATTTATTCAGATCTAGTAAGATCCAGCTAATCTGATAAAGTCTTGAGTTCATGCACAATACATTATGTTAAAAATAGACTGTAATCTTAGGTAACCTTTCAATGAATTGATGTGTTTTCTTAAGTAAGTTTTCTAGTTTTAAGTCTATGAAAATTACTTTAAAATTATTTTAAAAAATCCTTATCATTTTGGAAAAAAGATTATTATAAATGATTATGAAGACAATAATAATGCCAAACTATAACAGAGCTGCCCCTTTTTGTCACATGTTTAGTTAGAATAATGTTCAGTCTTCAATTTCCACAATACTTAGGAAGTTTTCCTCTTCATAAAAAGATTTGGTGAAAAGAGCAATTAAAATAAAACCAAAAGGATTTTTCCTTTTAATCCTGCCTATGCTATTTTCCATTCCCTATGTCCTCTGTGTATTGGTATATTATTTAAATTCTACTTCAGCTGTCATAGACTTATTTCTAATATTTCATCATGACCACAACTCCTACAGTCTCTTTTCAAGTTATGCTTGAAATAAAAATTTTTAAGTTATTTCTCCAGTGATTAGAGTGTAATTTCTTATGAATGACTAACTACTTTTATTTTTAGAGAAAATCTGGTATTTTTCCAGAAGTCAAAGAAGAGGCCCCCTTTAAAAACTCAAAACAGGAAATAGGTACCAAAGCAGTGACTAGTTAATAACTTGAGAATGTGCTTGCCAACAGGTGGAGGATGTTCCCCTTAGTGCGTAACACACAGTGAAGCAGCTGCCTTCTGTTTTAACAGTATTACCCTCGATGCCCAACCAATTTTCTTAATTTGTCAATTCTTGAGGCTCAGGCTTTACTATTTAGGTGACCAATTCTAATAGAAATGTTGAAAGGCAAGCTGTTCCTTGGGTGCATAAAATAGCAAAAGCAAGGGACTACATATTTGTAATATGTCAATGAGTATGAGAGAGAGAGAGAGAGAGAGAGAGAGAGAGAGAGGTGTGTGGTGTGTTTCATCAGAGGGTTTCACTGAGTCAGTGATATAAAAAGGTAACAGAGATATGTTTTTACATATTTATGCTGCCATTCAGTAATATAACTTAATTCAGCATTGTTCAGAACAAAACAACAGTGAATATTATCTTGCTATCTAATACCTAGTTCTTCCTTTCCTTGCATTAAAGTTAAGCATCTAGGAAAAAAAAAAAAGAAGAAGAAGAAGAAGCATCTCAAATAGCCTCTACTTTACTGCAAAAATAGACTGTGATGAGAGTAACTCTTCCAATCAATTATGCAGCATGGTTTTAAGTGAAGAAAAAATTTCAACATACGTATCACTTCAAAATATGTACCGCATATATCTATATGTATAAACTGCGTAAATTTTGAAGGGCTACGAAGCATATATTTTGCTACAGCAAACCTCTCACTGTTAAATTGATTGCAGCAAAACTATAATTTCTTTTGCTGAAACACCCGAGCAATATGAATCTTACTAGGATTATTTAGACTCAGTGGTGTGTGTATACATCTATATGTGTGTGGGTATAAACAACAGGGTTTTGACAAATTCTCTTCAGTAGATTCAGCAGCAACTACTCTTCTCTAAAACACTGCATTGAGATCGACTCCTGTAAAAGTAAAGATAGTAAACAAACATACTTCAGATTTCATAGTCTACACATGTGGACTCTGAATCCATTTTACCTAGAGGGTCCCTTGGTATTCTTCAAACATTTTGCTTACATTTAGGATTCTCTAATAGTCTCCTTTAAGAGTATCATTTTGAAAGAATGATCTGCCACATTAATCAGAGCAATGTAACTTGGACTTTTTCATATAAATACATAGATATATGAAAATATATATGAAAACTATATATATATTTCTATGAAAAATAAATATATGAATATATATTCATTTTGGCTGAATTCAGCAATGAGTCTGTGGGCTGAAAGAATCGATCTGTCAGAGAGCAACAGATTGCCGCTGTAGACTGCCAAGAAGCCACAAGCAACAGTAGGTAATGACTAATTGTAACAGGAATGAGGGAACAGAGGGTGGGGATTCAGAGAAAACGTAACTGAAGAAAAATGATGCTTCCCAAATGAAATCAAACATTTTTTGTTTGGGTATTTGTTATTGTTAAATCAAACAAACACAGCACCTTCACTCTTCTCAAAGGTACATAGTGATGCAGATCAATTTGACAGTTTCTAAGAGATTTCCACCATAGGTTGCCTTTTTTTGTTCATTTTCTTGCTTATTAATACTATCCTGTGAGGCATTTTGGAGATTGCTTGATGAATTACAATTTTAACGAACTCTTTGGAGCATCACAACCCAAGACTTACAGGAAACCTTAACTATACCTCCTAGTTGGTGGTAACAAACATACAACACAATCTTAAAAAGAAGGGAAATGTTTTTATGAAGATTTACATGGTCTAAGAAGCAGAATGGGCATTAACAATCATATCCATCTCATTTATTGATTGTGATGTTGTGATTTTTAATTATCTATTCAATCTTCCTTGGATTTTCACAAAATGTTTTTTCCTAATTATCAAAATGCACAAACATACATTTGTTTATAACTGAAAGTTAACCTTCTAAAAGTTTGATATATGAAATTAGTAAGAGTTTGAAGCTCTGAAGGAAATTAAACCCTACACTAAGGTTCAAATACTTTGGTGGGACTTTCCATAAGTTTTACTTCACTACAGTGAAAATCAACAAGATTTTCTGTGTAGTAAAAAAGATTTTGTGACTCCCTGTAATTATAGACATTACAAAGAATATTTCACATGTAATATACATATATTAAAGATCACTTGCCTTGTTTAAACTCACATGTTTAATTCCAACCTTTATAAGGTTGCTCATATACTTATTCCAAATTCAAAATAACAATTGTCTTAACTTGATGATGCAAGCTATTACCTCAATCATTGGTAACACAATGCATTACTTCTTACTGATATTTTAGTTCCCGAGTTCTCTGTTTTCTACAAATATGTTTGAACATCAGAATCCAAGTGTATTTGATATTTGTATCAAATGTCTGTATCTCCCTATTATTTATTGGAAAAAAATAAATGAGGGAGGCTAAGGACTGCCCTCCTTCATTAGACATTGATAGATGCTCCCTAAACCAATTTCTCAATAAACTCAACTCTCCTCCGCTGGAAAAGAGCAGTTCCAGGATGTCAAGTTCAAAAATTAGCCATTAAAGTGGGAACATGGAAAAGAGAAAGCATAATTTGCAGAAATAAGTTTCAGAACCAAATTAGATAGGAGGAGGATGAATAGTAATGGTGAACAGTGAACTATAGGTCATTGAAGCAAAGCATCTGAGGGAGGGAAAGAAAGCTAAAAACAAATGTAATGGCACAAGGCAGCGGCAACTCAATGAGAGAGAACAGGCATAATAATAAGAGAAAAAACTAAAAACCTTGACAAATAGAAGTAAATCCATATTGGAAACCCATAAGGCACTAATAGAAAATCTGAAATAGTCTCAGCATCATTTTATATAAAATTTCACTCTGTTATGTCAAAGATTCTTCAAACCGATGAGTAGCCTGGGCTAAATCCTAGTTGATGGGGCATAGGTTTGGAATTTCCCATCTGTTCCTGAAGACTGTTTAGTTATAATTGGTATGCACCTAAACCCTTCTTTTGTTTCCAAGTATCAGAATATTTTGAATAAAAGAATCATACCTCAACATCTTGATAATCGAAAGTCTGCTAAAGCTATTTATATTTATGATAAAAGTGTGTGAACATCCCAAGGGATGAGCTGCAGACAGCTTCCTGATCCAGATTTCAACACAGGAGCATCAATCATGATCACTTTCATCCTTTACATCCAAACATGACATGAGGACCTAGCCATACCTCAGTGGTAATCCATTCTGGCCAGCATTTACATCTCAGGTGATGACAGAGATACTATAATTAAGCGAATGCCAGTACAAAAAGCCAGTGTCCATGCTTCAGACAGGACCCAGCTCCCTAGGCACAACAAGGCATTTCCTGATGAAATGCCAGCCGACATGGGTTTATCCAATCATTTAATCATTTCTTCATTCATCCATTCAACAAATATTTATTAAACACCTACTCACCATGTTGCAGGTATTATACAGTCCTATATTCTTGTTGTCTCAACATCAGATCACACGTAATTGGTGACAATAACCCAGTACACAACAATAATGGTCATAAAATTTACATCACCACTTCTTTACCCCGTTCTGGCTATGCCAGACCTTTTACGTGGGCCATGCTCATAAGTATTTGTGTATTGAAGTAATTCTATGTGGATCCAATTGCTTATACATAGCTACTTCACTCACAAACTACAACTTGTGAGCTTATGCAAAGCATCGCTCTTTAAAATAATAATATACTTGATTATATTTCACCTTAATGTGGATAAACAAACTCCCCACCCTACCATCAAAAGAAAAGCTAATGTGAGAGTGTTAGAGTTTTAAGAATAGATGAATTAAGACCCTGAAAAGAGCAGAGTAAGAAGGAGATAAAGGATGACATCCTGTACTTCATGACACTGTCCAGAATTACCTCCTCTTGTGCCCCAGCAGATGTAAATTAAAACACTTCAGATCTTAGTGGATTGATTCTTCTTTTTAATTATGTTTCCCAAGTTGGAAACTAAGATTTTACATCATTTTATTGTGCACTTTGATGTCTAATTCTTTCAATTCGTGTTTTTACAGATGTCAGCCCAAATGAAGAATGCTCATTTTTCCACCAAAATAATTCTAATATTGTTACCAAGGTACCCACACACAGAGCATGTAGTCTTTTGAGTGTGCCCTTTTTCCATGATCTCTGGGTTCTCTATTAATTTCTTGAGGTATATTAATTAGAACTACATATTCTATTATATGTTATTTATTTATTTATTTATTGAAATTTCAAATGTATTTTAATGTGTCTCAGTCTGAATTTCTTTTTTTATTTTATTTATTTATTTTTTATTGTTGGTTGTTCAAAACATTACATAGTTCTTGATATATCATATTTCACAGTTTGATTCAAGTGGGTTATGAACTCCCATTTTTACCCCGTACACAGATTGCAGAATCACATCAGTTACACTTCCATTGATTTACATATTGCCATACTAGTGTCTGTTGTATTCTGCTGCCTTTCCTATCCTCTACTATCCCCCCTCCCCTCCCCTCCCCTCTATTATATTTTAAATGACATTATAAGTATTTAGCATATAAATCTAATGTACATTAAAATCACTATTCATACATATACTAACCCCCCCAAAAAAATTCTTCTCTCATAAAATAATCTTAAAGCAATTCCAAGACTTTGGTCCTCAACATCATTATTCTCATTCATTGACATAGATAAAAGTAAGATACTTCCTGTCCATGATAAGTCAAGTAGGAGCACCCTTTGTGGCAGATTTTGGCTAATAAACTCCAAAATAGCAAATACTGAGCAAAAAGCTAATTTAATTATGTGATGCAAAATAAAAACGATCATTTTAGCTGTTTGTTTTCTAGAATGACCTTGTTTATAAATGTTAAATAGTTGACTAAATAATTATTTTAAAAAATGACCATCCCTTTGGAAGACCTAGAAATAAAACAAAACAAACAAAACTTCGAATTTAATCAACCCAAACTTGAGCTTTCCTTGGAGCCATATGAAGTTAGACAGGTTCATGGTATAATTGAACATTTCCTGGGAAAAATTATCCACCCAAGCCTCACTTGTTCTCCTTGGGTCACCTCAAAATTATAGCTGGTGATTTCAAACCACAGGGAAAAGTAGGTGTAGAGAGAAAATTTTTTTTTTCTATAGAGAGAAAAATCACATAACATTCCTAGTTGCCCTCTCGCTTTTCCAGAAGGGACAGTGGCTCTAAAGCCAAATTTTGCTGGCATGTGGTCACTTCTAGCTTCGGGCAGCATGTCTGACTTCTCCACTCTCAGGAGCTGTCCTTAGCCACTGCGACCTCAGTTCCTGCAGGTGACAGTATGGCTTTCTGCTGATTTATTAAAAATCTCCCATTTTATGGCTCCCGTGTACTCTCTGGAGTGTGATCATGTGACCAGTATAATGACAATCTGTCTCCCTGCTAACATTTCTCTACTTTGGTTATTTGTTTGATAAAGTGAAGAGCTTCCCTTTTGTTGCCCTTCATCGGAGCTTAATGTCTTTACTTTGGGATCAATATACTTTATGAATAATTTTATTTCCTTCTATTTTTATGGTCTTTTCTCCTCATTATCATACTGAGTTTATTAGCTGGTGCTGTCAGTATCTTTACCCTGTCATATGTTCCTGAGGTACAGTAAATATCACTTGTGTTGTAATTAATATGCACACCCTCTGCAGTAATTAAAGTACAGACCTCTTCAACCAGCTGAGCTTCCTACACTAATTCCACCTTATCTTCATAATGAACTTATTGTAATCTGAAACTACTACTGAATATTGTTCAGTAAGGCTAGAAGAATGAAATCTAACGAGATGCAATAATATTTGTGAACATGTTAATATAAAAAATGAATTTAATTAGCCTAAATCTAATTAAATTTCCCGTACAATTAAAAGCCCCCCTTCCTTCCATTTTTTAAAAACTAACAAGTGCCACAGTATTGCCCTTTCAGTTATTCCTGCAAAGAGGAGGACTGGACAAATGCTTTTTTCCCCATACGATATACACAGCAAGTCCTATAGGAGTCAGAAATTGGATAGTGACATGGTAGGAGAATAGCTGAGTCCCTTTGAAATGGAATACTTGTAAGAGTTTGAGCAAATCAGAAATCTGACTTTTCTAGAAACAGCGAATCAAAAACTATATTTTTAAAGTATCTGATAATGTATGTACAATACCAGATGGACTAAGGCACAGTCCTTATTCCCTAAAAGCATATATTTTTTTGTGGGGGAGGATATTTTTTATTGTATTTTTAAGGTGTACAATGTGATGCTTTGATACACATATAAATAGTGAAAAGCCTCCAGGCAGACATTAGATCTCTAGACTTATTCAGCTTATATAACCGCAGTCTTGTACTCTCTGACCCACGTCTCCTCGCTCCCTATCCCACCCTCTCCCTGGGTACCCACAGTTCTATTCTCTGTTTCTGTGTGTTTGACTTTTTTCCTTTAGATTTCACATATACATGAGTTCATGCAGCATTTTGCTTCCTGAATTTTGCTTATTTTGGTTATTGTAAAGCAAGAAATACATATTTAAATTCAATGTATACTTATTGGTATATATCTTTAGAAATAATGCAGGCAATGGATGTTGTAGAATTTCTAAGCAGGATGAAAAAGGAAAAGACTAAGCTTGCCCTTTGATGGGCAGGGAAGAGAACATTTTGAGCAGGATACTTGCTAGTCCTGTACAGATTCAGTGTTTCTGGAATAGAGGGCCTGTGCAAGTTAGAAAAAAAAATGTTCCTTGAGAAACAAAAGACGAAATCAAGATACATAAATGGCATAAAGGAGGAACATGGTGAGGAACTGCATGTGCCTTCGATGTTATAGTCAAGTGGCCAGGAAACATTTCAACAAGGAAAGTCGGTGCTTAACATGCAGATCCACAAAGAGCTGGCAAAGGAACCTGAGAATTGGGTAAAGGAGAGATATGACCACAACAGAGCCAGTAAATGGAATTATTTCAAGGTGGAAAGAGGTTGCCAGTAGGGTAGAGCCCTGCTTTTTAATTATTCACAGTAATGGCCTGGGTCTTGGAATGAAAGGAATCATTTCCAAGATTATAGGTTGGACTAAATTAGCAGGCAGCACAGCCCAGAGGACTAGTATAACACACATACACACACACACACACACACAAATCATCTCAAGAATTTAAAAGTGATTTAGTGGTCAAAACACCTGTCAATTAAGGTAACACATTTACTCACATTTTTTTGCTTTGTTCTCTTTAAAATCTCCTCTGTTTATAGGAAATGAGATTCATTTAAAAAAAAAAGTTACCTAATGAACTTGGAACTTGGAAGGAAGCAACCATATGAAGTCATTCATCCTTGTGGTAGTAAAGCCAAACTCCATCATACCTGGTACCAGGCTGGATTCCTCAGAGCAATAATAGACTGACTCTTCAAGAAAACAATCCTAAGTAGGCTTGATGTGAACATAACTGGGAAAGAATAAAGATATATTCAAAAGGTGAGGGTGATCTGACTGTGTCATCTGTCACCCCACTCACTGATCACCAGGATTGCTTTGGCTAGACCTGCTAGCTAGGCTGGTGTCCCCTTCCTCCTTTCCCATTCCATGTACATCCCTCTTCACCTTGGTTGAAGAGAATGACCTTCCCACCTAGAGAAGGGCCATTCCTAAGGGTCAAGGGTATTCAAGTAACTGCATTCCCCTACTAGAACCTCCAAATAAACTCTCAAGAAATAGTCAGAGCCGCATCTGTGCCACACCTCCTATAAATTTATTATTAGTTTCACTTTTAGATATGAGGCATCCCTTAGCAACATTACCTACGCATGCCTCAGCCACAATTGCCAACACCAGAAATTGATTCTGTCACCCACCTGTCCCCTGTTTCAAACTGAGACTCAAGTTATAAATCGCACTTTTCTTTTTTTCAAATGCATTAAGTACATAGGAGTTTTGAAAACTAAAATCATCTCATGCCATTTCTAATATAATGAAATGAAAATAAATTAAATTATGTGGCAGTTGCCTCCACGGGAAGGCACATGAATCCTAAGTAGAACCCTGACATAGTATATGAAGTTATCTTAAAAAGTGAACTTAGATCTCTTCCCAATATTGAACTTCAGCAACACAACAGATAATGTGTTGGGATGTATTGCTGAAGCTGTGCATTATGAATCAAAAGAACAAAAAGACTTTCTCCAGTAAAATGCTATATTTTAAGGAAGATCTAAATACACAGATGCTCTTCCATTTAAGATGGGTTTATATGACCTGATAAATCCTTCAAAATATAAGAATATCAGAGTCCAAAAGCATTTAATACACTTAACCTCCCAAACATTAGCTTAGCAACACTGCAAACTGTGTAGTATCAGTTGTTCACTCCTGTGATCACAGGACTGACCGGGAGCTGTGGCTTGCTGCTACTGCCCAGTATCATGAGACAGTATCGTCCCGCAGATCATTGGCCTGGGGAAAAAAATCCAAATTCAAAATTCAAAGGATGGTTTCAATTGAATTCATGTTGCTTTCTGACTATTACAAAGTTGAAAGATTGTAAGTTGGAGCCATACTAAATCAGGGACTATCTGTATTTCAAAAGGGCATCAGGGAGAAAATGGAATGATTCTGATACCAAAAGATAAATTACAACAACAGTAAGTATGTACTGTTTAGCTGAAAAAAAAAGATGTCATCTATATGAGGGAAAATATATTTTAAAATGTTGATCTTGACCATCAAAAGGCAACCTCTGCAGAAAAAAAAAATCAGATAAAAATGAGAGGAAAGCCTAAAAAGTGCACTATTTAAATTCCTCCATGATCCACTGAAAATCATTAAATCCAACTGAATCCAGAATATTAGTATCTTTACAGTGAAGACAAGCCATGGGTGAATCTATATGTACGTGTGTGTGTGTGTGTGTGTGTGTGTGTTAGTATATATGAGAAAGCAAATATTTGAGCTCAAAATATCAAGTAATGTAAATTTTCCTTTGGTATAGTGTTCCAATATATTAATTGAAAATGCAATCATTGGTCTTAATTTACATTTGTTTGTTCTTATGTTTTGTATTTAATTCATTTTAAGAGCTAAATCTGTTACTAAAGCAGAATCTTCAAAGTTCAAGAAAAGTTCTAAAAATTAGCATCAGCATTGCTCATGAATCTATCTGTATCATTTATGGAGGACAGATAGGCTTGGCTTGGAAGTAAATATTTTGTGACTTTATTGTCATATTTGAAATAGTTTTAAAATAATGATAACCATATATGGATTATTGGACTCATCTAGAAAATATAACAATGTCTGAAATTCAGTGGACACCTTTTTGGAAATCACTATACTTTTACTTGCTCAGTGATAAAGATAGTGACAAAGTCTAGGAATGTAAGCAGAAGACAAATGTCAACT
>NW_027553856.1:0-28530 GCF_045843805.1 Urocitellus parryii
CCATCATTCCCTCCTGGCGGGAGCCGAGCAACAATATGGGGAATTCCAGGGAAGGTCGCACAGTGTGACGTCACTGGCGCCGACCAGAACAGTCCGCGATTTTTACCGGGACAGGGACAAAGATCACAGACAGTTTTCTTAGGACCTTCAAGGACAGTTGAATTAAATCCTGAAACGGGGCCAGAACAAATTCCTACTGGGATTTTCAGGCCGCTTCCTGATAATACTGTAGGTTTAATTTTGGGACGAAATAATTTGAAGGGAGCCATTGAGGTAATACCTGGTGTGATAGATTCAGGATTTAAAGAACAGCTATATGTTACTGTAAAAGCCAATTATCCCCTAAGACTCACCCCAAAGGATACTTTTGCCCAATTAATATTATTGCCTTGTGTCTCTGAAAGGCACCTGCTGGCAGATTCAGTTTCTAAGCAGCCAGACAGAGTATATTGGTCACAGTTAGTAAGACAAGAACGCCCTTTATTAAAACTTAGAATTAATAATAAAAATTTTCTAGGAATAATCGACACAGGAGCCGATATTTCGGTATTGTCTAGTCGGTTTTGGCCTAGAAACTGGCCTTTGCATGTAGCACCAGCTAACCTAGAGGGAATAGGACAGGTTTCACAGCCTGCTCAAAGTGCCAACTATCTCCATTGGGAAGATTCTGATGGGAACAGTGGAGTATTTAAGCCTTATGTGTTAGAGTCTTTACCAGCTAACCTATGGGGAAGAGATATTTTAACCAAAATGGGATTATTATTAGTTACTCCAAATTCTATAAGGTCAGTTGAGGAAGTTAATCAGAGGTATTTTCCTAGAGATGACAGGGAGACCTTTCAGGAAGAGTATCTGTTTACAAGCCAGTCTCCACGACAAAGATTAGTAAATGCTCCAAACCAAAATTTTTACTAGGGGCCCTGAGCACTTCCCCAATCCCTAAGACAGCTGAAAAAATCACCTGGCTCACAGAGGAGCCTATATGGATTTCTCAGTGGCCCATCTCAGGGGAAAAACTTAAAATAATTCATAGATTAGTTGAGGAACAATTTCAGGCTGTTAGGTCTATTGAACCAACGCTTAGTCCTTGGAACACACCTATTTTTGTTATTAGGAAAAAGTCAGGAAATTGGAGATTACTACAGGATTTAAGGGCAATAAATCATGCAATTCAGCCTATGGGATCATTACAGCCAGGACTTCCCTCCCCCACAGCCATTAGATTATAGCTTGATGGTAATAGATTTAAAAGACTGCTTTTTCTCTATAAGGTTGCATCCTGAAGATTGTGAAAGGTTTGCTTTCACTGTCCCAGCAATTAATTTTAAGGAACCTGTTAAGAGATATTGCTGGAAGGTTCTTCCTCAGGGAATGCGTAATAGTCCTACACTGTGTCAAAAATACGTTGATCAGGCAATAGATCCCATAAGGAATAGCTTTCCTGATGCATATATTATTCATTTTATGGATGATATATTATTGGCTCATGCTAATCCAGAGACACTTTCAGAAATTTTTACTCAGTTAGAGGCTTCACTTACAGCAATGGGTTTATGTATAGCTCCTCAAAAAATTCAAAAGGTGTCTCCTTTTCAATATTTAGGCCAGATAATTCAAGGACGTACAATCCGTCCTCAAAATCTTCAGATAAGAGTTAAGGAGTTACGTACCCTTAACGATTTTCAAAAATTATTGGGAGATATTAATTGGCTAAAGCCATCCTTAAAACTAACTACTTCTGAGTTAAGTCCTTTATTTCAGATATTACAAGGGAATCCTTCTCCAACCTCTCCACGTCAGCTAACTTTGGAAGCTAAGGCAGCCTTGAAAAAAGTTGAAGTTGCAATTAAAAATGCACAGCTTACTAGAATAGATCCTAAAGAAATAGTGTATTTATTAATATTTCCAACTGAACATACCCCAACAGGAGCCATATGGCAAAGATTAGGAGTTATTGAGTGGATTTATTTATCCCACTCTCCTCAAAAAACATTAATTCCTTTTCATGATTCTATAGCTCAATTAGTAATTAAAGGTAGAACTAGGATTTTACAATTAATTGGATCTGAGCCTGATATCATAATTATTCCATTTTCTGCTCAACAAACTAACTGGCTTTTTCAAACTTCTAACTATTGGCAGATAGCTTTTGCTGATTTCCCTGGACAGATAGATAGCCATTATCCTCGTGATAAGATTGTACAATTTGCATCATTAACATCACTCATTTTTCCAAAAATTGTACGAACTTATCCAATAGAGGGAGCCTTATCGGTATTCACAGATGGTTCTAACTCCGGTAAGGCAGGTTTTTTCAGTCGTGTTCACACAGAGGTGATATAAACTTCTTATACTTCTGCCCAAAAAGCAGAGCTTCAAGCTCTGATCTGTGCCTTAGATTACTTTTCAAATGAGCCTATTAATATTTATTCTGACAGCTTATATGCAGTCGGAGTTACCAAAAATATTGAAACTTCAATGATTGGGTTTACTTCATCACAAGAGTTATTTGAATTATTTCATAATTTACAAAAGACAATGCTAATGCGAAAGTACCCATGTTTCATAGGACACATTCGAGCCCATACTAATCTTCCTGGACCTCTAGTTTCAGGTAATGACAAAATTGATAAGTTAGTAGCCTTTTGTCAACAGATGTCTTCATATGACTGTGCACTAGCTTCCCATTCCTTGCACCATCAAAATGCTTCTAGCTTACGTAAAAAATTTAGTATTACCAGAGAACAAGCTCGTCAGATTGTAAGCCAATGCCCAAAGTGTGTTATTCACACTCCATCTCCGCCATCAGGGGTAAATCCCCGTGGATTAAAACCAAATCAGATATGACAAATGGATGTAACTCATATTCCTCAATTTGGTAAGCAATGTTATGTGCATGTCATAGTGGACACTTATTCTAGATTTATTTTTGCCACAGCACATACTAAGGAAAATGCTCAACATGTAATTTCTCATTGCTTAGCAGCTTTTTCCGTTTTAGGGTGCCCTATGCAGATTAAAACAGATAATGCTCCAGCTTACGTAAGCTCTTCTTTTCAACAATTTTGTCAAGAGTTTAAAATTAATCATAAAACAGAAATTCCTTATAACCCCCAAGGTCAAGCCATTGTGGAACGAGCTCATTTATCTATTAAGCTTCAATTACAAAAATTAAAAGGGGGGAATAGGATTGTCACTCCCCAAAATAGCCTTAATCATGCCTTGTTTGTTTTAAATTTTTTAAACTGTGATGCAGAAGGTCACACTGCTGCTGAGAGACAAATGTCTCCTTCAGTAACAGGCCCCTTAGGCAGAGTTCTGTGGAAAGACTTACAGACTGGTCAGTGGAAGGGACCAGATCCGGTAATAATGTGGGGAAAAGGCCATGCTTGTATCTTCCCAGAAGGTGCCTTCCGTCCTATTTGGGTGCCTGAATGTGCTATCAGACATGGAGGAGATAGAACCCAGATTCCAGCGACTGAGGATCAACCCAGAGGAGCCACTACCCAGAAGGAGGAGATTTCGGAAAAGGATGAAGAAAGACCAGATTGAACCAGTCGAAAAGCTGATTTCGTGGAAAGACGTAAAGAAGCTAACAACCCAGGCTTCCCAAATACTTCGACGCCTAGGAAAAAACAGGACCCCAGTCTTGATGGTAGCGACAGTAATTGCCCTACTGGGCTGTTAGGTAAAAGGGAATCAAGTAGACACTTATTGGACATATTCCCCAGATCCACCCCTGGTAAATCCAGCTGTGTGGACTGGAGAATCTATTCCAGTATTTACTAATGACTCACTCATGATGGGAGGATTTACAGATACTCATATTACTCCCCATCATGTGACTAGATTTAATTATTCTGGCTACAGTGCCCAATTACCCTTGTGTTGGTCACATGATAAACATGCTGGCTGTCTGAAAGTATCATTTGAAGAAAAGACAGCGATTGGTAAACCTAGATTGACAAATAATTCTATTTATGGGGACTTAAAACTTAATATTAGATCAGTAATTAAAATGGGACTTTCCCATAACAAGCCAGTCATTTCTGCAAAACCTCCACAGATATCCCACTGTCCAAATAGTTCTATAATTGAGATCGACACCTTTCCTAAATGGATGGATTGTGTAAATGCCTTTCCTGTACAACATAAGGTGTCTAAAGATAGTGGGTATATTTTAGACTGGTCTCCAAAGATTGATAAAAGACAATTACGAAGAAATTCTGCTATGACACCTGCAGGATTTGTCAGTAATATTTTGACTTATAGTGAAGGAGGTATTCAAAAAGATATTTGGCGCTTAATTGCTGCCTCAGAGTATTTACATTTTACAGATAAGCCTTTACCAAAATTTGTCGGCAAGAACTGTAAAGAGGGATCTTGCTATGGCTTAAGAGCTTGTGTCCAATCTCCTTATGTTTTAATTATTGGAAATGTAAAAGTTAAATGGATGGGTGACAGATATGTTATTGCTTGTAATAAGTGCAACCTAACCAATTGTATTACTAGGTACAATGGAGTAAAAGGAGTACTGATACTTCATCAGCCCTCTTTTGTTTTATTACCTGCTAATATTTCAGAGCCATAGTATGCTGATGCTGGTTTACAAGTCTTGCAGCAAATTCATGCTCAGCTAACAAGACCTAAACGTGCTATTGGAGTCATAATAGTTGGTGTCTTAGCACTGGTCTCATTTATTGCCTCAACTGTCTCTGCGTCTCTGACGTTGTCTCAAAATATTCAGCATGCAAAATTTCTTAATAATTTAGCTCAAAATACTTCCAAGGCTCTGCGTAATCAAGTAAATATTGATGAAAGGATTGAAACTAAATTAAATGCCTTAGAGGCAACTGTTATAGACATAGGTAATGAACTTTCAGCCTTAAAATTTAAGGAGAGGCTTAAATGCCATGCTAATTATAAGTATGTATGTGTTACAGCTGCCAAGTACAATGCTTCTCTCTGGGATTGGGAGAAAGTTAAAAACCATTTATTAGGTATTTGGCAAAATAGTAATAATAGCTTGGATATTCTGGAACTTCATCACCATATCCAAGACATTCAAAATAATAAAGCTGATTTTTCAGATCCTTCTTCTTTGGCTAACCAAATATTGAAGGAGTTAAATGGATTCAACCCTGGAAATATTCTTAAACACTCCGCTTGGTACATTATTGGATTATTCTCTTTGCTGTTAATTCTCTTTTGTATTGTAACTATAGGATGGCGAGTCTTCCAATCAAGAATCCAGGAACTCCAGAGAATGAACCGCCGCCTCATTTTTAAGACAAAAAAGGGGGAATATGTTGGGAGCCATTCTCACACGTGATCGGGTGCCTCCCGTTGAGGGTCTGAGGCACTTTGGCATAAGTGGAAGTTTTTCCCGGCCCTCTCCTGATGAGAGAGCCCATCCGTGTGGGGGTGTGCCTGACCACTGACCCCGGGGACCCAATCGCTGACCCTGACCTTGGAGTGCAGCCCCCCCTCAACCTTCATTGGATGGAATTCTCCCCTGAATCTCTGGTTCCCTAATAAAAGGCTACTCCCCGGCGTGCTCGCTCTCTCTCTCCTGCTAGCCCTGAGTAATCCTTGCTGCCCTGCTGGGCGGCTAGAGGAGCGAACCAGAGAGGGGAGCCATCTCGGACCTAGCAATAGAATTAAGGTAATTGAGTCTTGTGTTTTTATTTCGATCTCGTCTAACCAACTTTATGCCTAGAACCTCATTAATGAAACCACTGCGCAGGCCGCGTGGTAGATTTGGCGCCCAACGTGGAGCATTCTAGATTAGTTAGATTGAGTGGGAGCGCGCTATAAAGATAAGGAAAAAAGATATAAGGATAAGGAAAAAGGAAATAAAGAAATAAAGGAAAAAGATAAAGATAAAGGAAGAGGTGACGTTTGGGTCACAAAAGTACCTGGAGTTATTGAAGGAAAGAGACATTAAATTAATTAAAATGGGAAACTCAACTTCTACTGATAAGGAAATGTACCTGACTATTTTAGACAGTATAATTAATCAGAAAGGGAAACAGATAAAGAAAACTCAGTTATTACAATTTTTAAAGATTGTAGGTGAATATTGTCCTTGGTTTTGCGAACAGGAATCTCCAAATTTACTTACTTGGGAGAAATTAGGAAGGAAATTACAGAGAGTTTGTATTTCTAATGAATTACCTGGAGGCATTGAAAATATACAGAAAACATGGACAGCTCTAGAAGTTTGTCTTTTTGAATATATGGGCCAGAGTTCGTGGCCCCCTGAGGACCTTTTAAAAGGCATTCAACGAGCTGTTAGGTCTATTCAAATGGAGAATCAGCCTGAGGCTAAGTTAATTCCCTTTCCCTTAAGCCCTTTAAAAACAAAGGCACTAAGGGCCAAGCCAAAGGTTCGAAATGTGAACTTAAACTCGCAGCGCCATGCGGAGGATTCAGATGGCGTGGATGAGCCCACCTTCTCGCCGCCATCATTCCCTCCTGGCGGGAGCCGAGCAACAATATGGGGAATTCCAGGGAAGGTCGCACAGTGTGACGTCACTGGCGCCGACCAGAACAGTCCGCGATTTTTACCGGGACAGGGACAAAGATCACAGACAGTTTTCTTAGGACCTTCAAGGACAGTTGAATTAAATCCTGAAACGGGGCCAGAACAAATTCCTACTGGGATTTTCAGGCCGCTTCCTGATAATACTGTAGGTTTAATTTTGGGACGAAATAATTTGAAGGGAGCCATTGAGGTAATACCTGGTGTGATAGATTCAGGATTTAAAGAACAGCTATATGTTACTGTAAAAGCCAATTATCCCCTAAGACTCACCCCAAAGGATACTTTTGCCCAATTAATATTATTGCCTTGTGTCTCTGAAAGGCACCTGCTGGCAGATTCAGTTTCTAAGCAGCCAGACAGAGTATATTGGTCACAGTTAGTAAGACAAGAACGCCCTTTATTAAAACTTAGAATTAATAATAAAAATTTTCTAGGAATAATCGACACAGGAGCCGATATTTCGGTATTGTCTAGTCGGTTTTGGCCTAGAAACTGGCCTTTGCATGTAGCACCAGCTAACCTAGAGGGAATAGGACAGGTTTCACAGCCTGCTCAAAGTGCCAACTATCTCCATTGGGAAGATTCTGATGGGAACAGTGGAGTATTTAAGCCTTATGTGTTAGAGTCTTTACCAGCTAACCTATGGGGAAGAGATATTTTAACCAAAATGGGATTATTATTAGTTACTCCAAATTCTATAAGGTCAGTTGAGGAAGTTAATCAGAGGTATTTTCCTAGAGATGACAGGGAGACCTTTCAGGAAGAGTATCTGTTTACAAGCCAGTCTCCACGACAAAGATTAGTAAATGCTCCAAACCAAAATTTTTACTAGGGGCCCTGAGCACTTCCCCAATCCCTAAGACAGCTGAAAAAATCACCTGGCTCACAGAGGAGCCTATATGGATTTCTCAGTGGCCCATCTCAGGGGAAAAACTTAAAATAATTCATAGATTAGTTGAGGAACAATTTCAGGCTGTTAGGTCTATTGAACCAACGCTTAGTCCTTGGAACACACCTATTTTTGTTATTAGGAAAAAGTCAGGAAATTGGAGATTACTACAGGATTTAAGGGCAATAAATCATGCAATTCAGCCTATGGGATCATTACAGCCAGGACTTCCCTCCCCCACAGCCATTAGATTATAGCTTGATGGTAATAGATTTAAAAGACTGCTTTTTCTCTATAAGGTTGCATCCTGAAGATTGTGAAAGGTTTGCTTTCACTGTCCCAGCAATTAATTTTAAGGAACCTGTTAAGAGATATTGCTGGAAGGTTCTTCCTCAGGGAATGCGTAATAGTCCTACACTGTGTCAAAAATACGTTGATCAGGCAATAGATCCCATAAGGAATAGCTTTCCTGATGCATATATTATTCATTTTATGGATGATATATTATTGGCTCATGCTAATCCAGAGACACTTTCAGAAATTTTTACTCAGTTAGAGGCTTCACTTACAGCAATGGGTTTATGTATAGCTCCTCAAAAAATTCAAAAGGTGTCTCCTTTTCAATATTTAGGCCAGATAATTCAAGGACGTACAATCCGTCCTCAAAATCTTCAGATAAGAGTTAAGGAGTTACGTACCCTTAACGATTTTCAAAAATTATTGGGAGATATTAATTGGCTAAAGCCATCCTTAAAACTAACTACTTCTGAGTTAAGTCCTTTATTTCAGATATTACAAGGGAATCCTTCTCCAACCTCTCCACGTCAGCTAACTTTGGAAGCTAAGGCAGCCTTGAAAAAAGTTGAAGTTGCAATTAAAAATGCACAGCTTACTAGAATAGATCCTAAAGAAATAGTGTATTTATTAATATTTCCAACTGAACATACCCCAACAGGAGCCATATGGCAAAGATTAGGAGTTATTGAGTGGATTTATTTATCCCACTCTCCTCAAAAAACATTAATTCCTTTTCATGATTCTATAGCTCAATTAGTAATTAAAGGTAGAACTAGGATTTTACAATTAATTGGATCTGAGCCTGATATCATAATTATTCCATTTTCTGCTCAACAAACTAACTGGCTTTTTCAAACTTCTAACTATTGGCAGATAGCTTTTGCTGATTTCCCTGGACAGATAGATAGCCATTATCCTCGTGATAAGATTGTACAATTTGCATCATTAACATCACTCATTTTTCCAAAAATTGTACGAACTTATCCAATAGAGGGAGCCTTATCGGTATTCACAGATGGTTCTAACTCCGGTAAGGCAGGTTTTTTCAGTCGTGTTCACACAGAGGTGATATAAACTTCTTATACTTCTGCCCAAAAAGCAGAGCTTCAAGCTCTGATCTGTGCCTTAGATTACTTTTCAAATGAGCCTATTAATATTTATTCTGACAGCTTATATGCAGTCGGAGTTACCAAAAATATTGAAACTTCAATGATTGGGTTTACTTCATCACAAGAGTTATTTGAATTATTTCATAATTTACAAAAGACAATGCTAATGCGAAAGTACCCATGTTTCATAGGACACATTCGAGCCCATACTAATCTTCCTGGACCTCTAGTTTCAGGTAATGACAAAATTGATAAGTTAGTAGCCTTTTGTCAACAGATGTCTTCATATGACTGTGCACTAGCTTCCCATTCCTTGCACCATCAAAATGCTTCTAGCTTACGTAAAAAATTTAGTATTACCAGAGAACAAGCTCGTCAGATTGTAAGCCAATGCCCAAAGTGTGTTATTCACACTCCATCTCCGCCATCAGGGGTAAATCCCCGTGGATTAAAACCAAATCAGATATGACAAATGGATGTAACTCATATTCCTCAATTTGGTAAGCAATGTTATGTGCATGTCATAGTGGACACTTATTCTAGATTTATTTTTGCCACAGCACATACTAAGGAAAATGCTCAACATGTAATTTCTCATTGCTTAGCAGCTTTTTCCGTTTTAGGGTGCCCTATGCAGATTAAAACAGATAATGCTCCAGCTTACGTAAGCTCTTCTTTTCAACAATTTTGTCAAGAGTTTAAAATTAATCATAAAACAGAAATTCCTTATAACCCCCAAGGTCAAGCCATTGTGGAACGAGCTCATTTATCTATTAAGCTTCAATTACAAAAATTAAAAGGGGGGAATAGGATTGTCACTCCCCAAAATAGCCTTAATCATGCCTTGTTTGTTTTAAATTTTTTAAACTGTGATGCAGAAGGTCACACTGCTGCTGAGAGACAAATGTCTCCTTCAGTAACAGGCCCCTTAGGCAGAGTTCTGTGGAAAGACTTACAGACTGGTCAGTGGAAGGGACCAGATCCGGTAATAATGTGGGGAAAAGGCCATGCTTGTATCTTCCCAGAAGGTGCCTTCCGTCCTATTTGGGTGCCTGAATGTGCTATCAGACATGGAGGAGATAGAACCCAGATTCCAGCGACTGAGGATCAACCCAGAGGAGCCACTACCCAGAAGGAGGAGATTTCGGAAAAGGATGAAGAAAGACCAGATTGAACCAGTCGAAAAGCTGATTTCGTGGAAAGACGTAAAGAAGCTAACAACCCAGGCTTCCCAAATACTTCGACGCCTAGGAAAAAACAGGACCCCAGTCTTGATGGTAGCGACAGTAATTGCCCTACTGGGCTGTTAGGTAAAAGGGAATCAAGTAGACACTTATTGGACATATTCCCCAGATCCACCCCTGGTAAATCCAGCTGTGTGGACTGGAGAATCTATTCCAGTATTTACTAATGACTCACTCATGATGGGAGGATTTACAGATACTCATATTACTCCCCATCATGTGACTAGATTTAATTATTCTGGCTACAGTGCCCAATTACCCTTGTGTTGGTCACATGATAAACATGCTGGCTGTCTGAAAGTATCATTTGAAGAAAAGACAGCGATTGGTAAACCTAGATTGACAAATAATTCTATTTATGGGGACTTAAAACTTAATATTAGATCAGTAATTAAAATGGGACTTTCCCATAACAAGCCAGTCATTTCTGCAAAACCTCCACAGATATCCCACTGTCCAAATAGTTCTATAATTGAGATCGACACCTTTCCTAAATGGATGGATTGTGTAAATGCCTTTCCTGTACAACATAAGGTGTCTAAAGATAGTGGGTATATTTTAGACTGGTCTCCAAAGATTGATAAAAGACAATTACGAAGAAATTCTGCTATGACACCTGCAGGATTTGTCAGTAATATTTTGACTTATAGTGAAGGAGGTATTCAAAAAGATATTTGGCGCTTAATTGCTGCCTCAGAGTATTTACATTTTACAGATAAGCCTTTACCAAAATTTGTCGGCAAGAACTGTAAAGAGGGATCTTGCTATGGCTTAAGAGCTTGTGTCCAATCTCCTTATGTTTTAATTATTGGAAATGTAAAAGTTAAATGGATGGGTGACAGATATGTTATTGCTTGTAATAAGTGCAACCTAACCAATTGTATTACTAGGTACAATGGAGTAAAAGGAGTACTGATACTTCATCAGCCCTCTTTTGTTTTATTACCTGCTAATATTTCAGAGCCATAGTATGCTGATGCTGGTTTACAAGTCTTGCAGCAAATTCATGCTCAGCTAACAAGACCTAAACGTGCTATTGGAGTCATAATAGTTGGTGTCTTAGCACTGGTCTCATTTATTGCCTCAACTGTCTCTGCGTCTCTGACGTTGTCTCAAAATATTCAGCATGCAAAATTTCTTAATAATTTAGCTCAAAATACTTCCAAGGCTCTGCGTAATCAAGTAAATATTGATGAAAGGATTGAAACTAAATTAAATGCCTTAGAGGCAACTGTTATAGACATAGGTAATGAACTTTCAGCCTTAAAATTTAAGGAGAGGCTTAAATGCCATGCTAATTATAAGTATGTATGTGTTACAGCTGCCAAGTACAATGCTTCTCTCTGGGATTGGGAGAAAGTTAAAAACCATTTATTAGGTATTTGGCAAAATAGTAATAATAGCTTGGATATTCTGGAACTTCATCACCATATCCAAGACATTCAAAATAATAAAGCTGATTTTTCAGATCCTTCTTCTTTGGCTAACCAAATATTGAAGGAGTTAAATGGATTCAACCCTGGAAATATTCTTAAACACTCCGCTTGGTACATTATTGGATTATTCTCTTTGCTGTTAATTCTCTTTTGTATTGTAACTATAGGATGGCGAGTCTTCCAATCAAGAATCCAGGAACTCCAGAGAATGAACCGCCGCCTCATTTTTAAGACAAAAAAGGGGGAATATGTTGGGAGCCATTCTCACACGTGATCGGGTGCCTCCCGTTGAGGGTCTGAGGCACTTTGGCATAAGTGGAAGTTTTTCCCGGCCCTCTCCTGATGAGAGAGCCCATCCGTGTGGGGGTGTGCCTGACCACTGACCCCGGGGACCCAATCGCTGACCCTGACCTTGGAGTGCAGCCCCCCCTCAACCTTCATTGGATGGAATTCTCCCCTGAATCTCTGGTTCCCTAATAAAAGGCTACTCCCCGGCGTGCTCGCTCTCTCTCTCCTGCTAGCCCTGAGTAATCCTTGCTGCCCTGCTGGGCGGCTAGAGGAGCGAACCAGAGAGGGGAGCCATCTCGGACCTAGCAATAGAATTAAGGTAATTGAGTCTTGTGTTTTTATTTCGATCTCGTCTAACCAACTTTATGCCTAGAACCTCATTAATGAAACCACTGCGCAGGCCGCGTGGTAGATTTGGCGCCCAACGTGGAGCATTCTAGATTAGTTAGATTGAGTGGGAGCGCGCTATAAAGATAAGGAAAAAAGATATAAGGATAAGGAAAAAGGAAATAAAGAAATAAAGGAAAAAGATAAAGATAAAGGAAGAGGTGACGTTTGGGTCACAAAAGTACCTGGAGTTATTGAAGGAAAGAGACATTAAATTAATTAAAATGGGAAACTCAACTTCTACTGATAAGGAAATGTACCTGACTATTTTAGACAGTATAATTAATCAGAAAGGGAAACAGATAAAGAAAACTCAGTTATTACAATTTTTAAAGATTGTAGGTGAATATTGTCCTTGGTTTTGCGAACAGGAATCTCCAAATTTACTTACTTGGGAGAAATTAGGAAGGAAATTACAGAGAGTTTGTATTTCTAATGAATTACCTGGAGGCATTGAAAATATACAGAAAACATGGACAGCTCTAGAAGTTTGTCTTTTTGAATATATGGGCCAGAGTTCGTGGCCCCCTGAGGACCTTTTAAAAGGCATTCAACGAGCTGTTAGGTCTATTCAAATGGAGAATCAGCCTGAGGCTAAGTTAATTCCCTTTCCCTTAAGCCCTTTAAAAACAAAGGCACTAAGGGCCAAGCCAAAGGTTCGAAATGTGAACTTAAACTCGCAGCGCCATGCGGAGGATTCAGATGGCGTGGATGAGCCCACCTTCTCGCCGCCATCATTCCCTCCTGGCGGGAGCCGAGCAACAATATGGGGAATTCCAGGGAAGGTCGCACAGTGTGACGTCACTGGCGCCGACCAGAACAGTCCGCGATTTTTACCGGGACAGGGACAAAGATCACAGACAGTTTTCTTAGGACCTTCAAGGACAGTTGAATTAAATCCTGAAACGGGGCCAGAACAAATTCCTACTGGGATTTTCAGGCCGCTTCCTGATAATACTGTAGGTTTAATTTTGGGACGAAATAATTTGAAGGGAGCCATTGAGGTAATACCTGGTGTGATAGATTCAGGATTTAAAGAACAGCTATATGTTACTGTAAAAGCCAATTATCCCCTAAGACTCACCCCAAAGGATACTTTTGCCCAATTAATATTATTGCCTTGTGTCTCTGAAAGGCACCTGCTGGCAGATTCAGTTTCTAAGCAGCCAGACAGAGTATATTGGTCACAGTTAGTAAGACAAGAACGCCCTTTATTAAAACTTAGAATTAATAATAAAAATTTTCTAGGAATAATCGACACAGGAGCCGATATTTCGGTATTGTCTAGTCGGTTTTGGCCTAGAAACTGGCCTTTGCATGTAGCACCAGCTAACCTAGAGGGAATAGGACAGGTTTCACAGCCTGCTCAAAGTGCCAACTATCTCCATTGGGAAGATTCTGATGGGAACAGTGGAGTATTTAAGCCTTATGTGTTAGAGTCTTTACCAGCTAACCTATGGGGAAGAGATATTTTAACCAAAATGGGATTATTATTAGTTACTCCAAATTCTATAAGGTCAGTTGAGGAAGTTAATCAGAGGTATTTTCCTAGAGATGACAGGGAGACCTTTCAGGAAGAGTATCTGTTTACAAGCCAGTCTCCACGACAAAGATTAGTAAATGCTCCAAACCAAAATTTTTACTAGGGGCCCTGAGCACTTCCCCAATCCCTAAGACAGCTGAAAAAATCACCTGGCTCACAGAGGAGCCTATATGGATTTCTCAGTGGCCCATCTCAGGGGAAAAACTTAAAATAATTCATAGATTAGTTGAGGAACAATTTCAGGCTGTTAGGTCTATTGAACCAACGCTTAGTCCTTGGAACACACCTATTTTTGTTATTAGGAAAAAGTCAGGAAATTGGAGATTACTACAGGATTTAAGGGCAATAAATCATGCAATTCAGCCTATGGGATCATTACAGCCAGGACTTCCCTCCCCCACAGCCATTAGATTATAGCTTGATGGTAATAGATTTAAAAGACTGCTTTTTCTCTATAAGGTTGCATCCTGAAGATTGTGAAAGGTTTGCTTTCACTGTCCCAGCAATTAATTTTAAGGAACCTGTTAAGAGATATTGCTGGAAGGTTCTTCCTCAGGGAATGCGTAATAGTCCTACACTGTGTCAAAAATACGTTGATCAGGCAATAGATCCCATAAGGAATAGCTTTCCTGATGCATATATTATTCATTTTATGGATGATATATTATTGGCTCATGCTAATCCAGAGACACTTTCAGAAATTTTTACTCAGTTAGAGGCTTCACTTACAGCAATGGGTTTATGTATAGCTCCTCAAAAAATTCAAAAGGTGTCTCCTTTTCAATATTTAGGCCAGATAATTCAAGGACGTACAATCCGTCCTCAAAATCTTCAGATAAGAGTTAAGGAGTTACGTACCCTTAACGATTTTCAAAAATTATTGGGAGATATTAATTGGCTAAAGCCATCCTTAAAACTAACTACTTCTGAGTTAAGTCCTTTATTTCAGATATTACAAGGGAATCCTTCTCCAACCTCTCCACGTCAGCTAACTTTGGAAGCTAAGGCAGCCTTGAAAAAAGTTGAAGTTGCAATTAAAAATGCACAGCTTACTAGAATAGATCCTAAAGAAATAGTGTATTTATTAATATTTCCAACTGAACATACCCCAACAGGAGCCATATGGCAAAGATTAGGAGTTATTGAGTGGATTTATTTATCCCACTCTCCTCAAAAAACATTAATTCCTTTTCATGATTCTATAGCTCAATTAGTAATTAAAGGTAGAACTAGGATTTTACAATTAATTGGATCTGAGCCTGATATCATAATTATTCCATTTTCTGCTCAACAAACTAACTGGCTTTTTCAAACTTCTAACTATTGGCAGATAGCTTTTGCTGATTTCCCTGGACAGATAGATAGCCATTATCCTCGTGATAAGATTGTACAATTTGCATCATTAACATCACTCATTTTTCCAAAAATTGTACGAACTTATCCAATAGAGGGAGCCTTATCGGTATTCACAGATGGTTCTAACTCCGGTAAGGCAGGTTTTTTCAGTCGTGTTCACACAGAGGTGATATAAACTTCTTATACTTCTGCCCAAAAAGCAGAGCTTCAAGCTCTGATCTGTGCCTTAGATTACTTTTCAAATGAGCCTATTAATATTTATTCTGACAGCTTATATGCAGTCGGAGTTACCAAAAATATTGAAACTTCAATGATTGGGTTTACTTCATCACAAGAGTTATTTGAATTATTTCATAATTTACAAAAGACAATGCTAATGCGAAAGTACCCATGTTTCATAGGACACATTCGAGCCCATACTAATCTTCCTGGACCTCTAGTTTCAGGTAATGACAAAATTGATAAGTTAGTAGCCTTTTGTCAACAGATGTCTTCATATGACTGTGCACTAGCTTCCCATTCCTTGCACCATCAAAATGCTTCTAGCTTACGTAAAAAATTTAGTATTACCAGAGAACAAGCTCGTCAGATTGTAAGCCAATGCCCAAAGTGTGTTATTCACACTCCATCTCCGCCATCAGGGGTAAATCCCCGTGGATTAAAACCAAATCAGATATGACAAATGGATGTAACTCATATTCCTCAATTTGGTAAGCAATGTTATGTGCATGTCATAGTGGACACTTATTCTAGATTTATTTTTGCCACAGCACATACTAAGGAAAATGCTCAACATGTAATTTCTCATTGCTTAGCAGCTTTTTCCGTTTTAGGGTGCCCTATGCAGATTAAAACAGATAATGCTCCAGCTTACGTAAGCTCTTCTTTTCAACAATTTTGTCAAGAGTTTAAAATTAATCATAAAACAGAAATTCCTTATAACCCCCAAGGTCAAGCCATTGTGGAACGAGCTCATTTATCTATTAAGCTTCAATTACAAAAATTAAAAGGGGGGAATAGGATTGTCACTCCCCAAAATAGCCTTAATCATGCCTTGTTTGTTTTAAATTTTTTAAACTGTGATGCAGAAGGTCACACTGCTGCTGAGAGACAAATGTCTCCTTCAGTAACAGGCCCCTTAGGCAGAGTTCTGTGGAAAGACTTACAGACTGGTCAGTGGAAGGGACCAGATCCGGTAATAATGTGGGGAAAAGGCCATGCTTGTATCTTCCCAGAAGGTGCCTTCCGTCCTATTTGGGTGCCTGAATGTGCTATCAGACATGGAGGAGATAGAACCCAGATTCCAGCGACTGAGGATCAACCCAGAGGAGCCACTACCCAGAAGGAGGAGATTTCGGAAAAGGATGAAGAAAGACCAGATTGAACCAGTCGAAAAGCTGATTTCGTGGAAAGACGTAAAGAAGCTAACAACCCAGGCTTCCCAAATACTTCGACGCCTAGGAAAAAACAGGACCCCAGTCTTGATGGTAGCGACAGTAATTGCCCTACTGGGCTGTTAGGTAAAAGGGAATCAAGTAGACACTTATTGGACATATTCCCCAGATCCACCCCTGGTAAATCCAGCTGTGTGGACTGGAGAATCTATTCCAGTATTTACTAATGACTCACTCATGATGGGAGGATTTACAGATACTCATATTACTCCCCATCATGTGACTAGATTTAATTATTCTGGCTACAGTGCCCAATTACCCTTGTGTTGGTCACATGATAAACATGCTGGCTGTCTGAAAGTATCATTTGAAGAAAAGACAGCGATTGGTAAACCTAGATTGACAAATAATTCTATTTATGGGGACTTAAAACTTAATATTAGATCAGTAATTAAAATGGGACTTTCCCATAACAAGCCAGTCATTTCTGCAAAACCTCCACAGATATCCCACTGTCCAAATAGTTCTATAATTGAGATCGACACCTTTCCTAAATGGATGGATTGTGTAAATGCCTTTCCTGTACAACATAAGGTGTCTAAAGATAGTGGGTATATTTTAGACTGGTCTCCAAAGATTGATAAAAGACAATTACGAAGAAATTCTGCTATGACACCTGCAGGATTTGTCAGTAATATTTTGACTTATAGTGAAGGAGGTATTCAAAAAGATATTTGGCGCTTAATTGCTGCCTCAGAGTATTTACATTTTACAGATAAGCCTTTACCAAAATTTGTCGGCAAGAACTGTAAAGAGGGATCTTGCTATGGCTTAAGAGCTTGTGTCCAATCTCCTTATGTTTTAATTATTGGAAATGTAAAAGTTAAATGGATGGGTGACAGATATGTTATTGCTTGTAATAAGTGCAACCTAACCAATTGTATTACTAGGTACAATGGAGTAAAAGGAGTACTGATACTTCATCAGCCCTCTTTTGTTTTATTACCTGCTAATATTTCAGAGCCATAGTATGCTGATGCTGGTTTACAAGTCTTGCAGCAAATTCATGCTCAGCTAACAAGACCTAAACGTGCTATTGGAGTCATAATAGTTGGTGTCTTAGCACTGGTCTCATTTATTGCCTCAACTGTCTCTGCGTCTCTGACGTTGTCTCAAAATATTCAGCATGCAAAATTTCTTAATAATTTAGCTCAAAATACTTCCAAGGCTCTGCGTAATCAAGTAAATATTGATGAAAGGATTGAAACTAAATTAAATGCCTTAGAGGCAACTGTTATAGACATAGGTAATGAACTTTCAGCCTTAAAATTTAAGGAGAGGCTTAAATGCCATGCTAATTATAAGTATGTATGTGTTACAGCTGCCAAGTACAATGCTTCTCTCTGGGATTGGGAGAAAGTTAAAAACCATTTATTAGGTATTTGGCAAAATAGTAATAATAGCTTGGAT
The DNA here is from genome assembly GCF_045843805.1 of Urocitellus parryii. Taxonomy (NCBI): domain Eukaryota; kingdom Metazoa; phylum Chordata; class Mammalia; order Rodentia; family Sciuridae; genus Urocitellus; species Urocitellus parryii. Next base: position 17,961 of record NW_027553856.1, read on the forward strand.
ATTCTGGAACTTCATCACCATATCCAAGACATTCAAAATAATAAAGCTGATTTTTCAGATCCTTCTTCTTTGGCTAACCAAATATTGAAGGAGTTAAATGGATTCAACCCTGGAAATATTCTTAAACACTCCGCTTGGTACATTATTGGATTATTCTCTTTGCTGTTAATTCTCTTTTGTATTGTAACTATAGGATGGCGAGTCTTCCAATCAAGAATCCAGGAACTCCAGAGAATGAACCGCCGCCTCATTTTTAAGACAAAAAAGGGGGAATATGTTGGGAGCCATTCTCACACGTGATCGGGTGCCTCCCGTTGAGGGTCTGAGGCACTTTGGCATAAGTGGAAGTTTTTCCCGGCCCTCTCCTGATGAGAGAGCCCATCCGTGTGGGGGTGTGCCTGACCACTGACCCCGGGGACCCAATCGCTGACCCTGACCTTGGAGTGCAGCCCCCCCTCAACCTTCATTGGATGGAATTCTCCCCTGAATCTCTGGTTCCCTAATAAAAGGCTACTCCCCGGCGTGCTCGCTCTCTCTCTCCTGCTAGCCCTGAGTAATCCTTGCTGCCCTGCTGGGCGGCTAGAGGAGCGAACCAGAGAGGGGAGCCATCTCGGACCTAGCAATAGAATTAAGGTAATTGAGTCTTGTGTTTTTATTTCGATCTCGTCTAACCAACTTTATGCCTAGAACCTCATTAATGAAACCACTGCGCAGGCCGCGTGGTAGATTTGGCGCCCAACGTGGAGCATTCTAGATTAGTTAGATTGAGTGGGAGCGCGCTATAAAGATAAGGAAAAAAGATATAAGGATAAGGAAAAAGGAAATAAAGAAATAAAGGAAAAAGATAAAGATAAAGGAAGAGGTGACGTTTGGGTCACAAAAGTACCTGGAGTTATTGAAGGAAAGAGACATTAAATTAATTAAAATGGGAAACTCAACTTCTACTGATAAGGAAATGTACCTGACTATTTTAGACAGTATAATTAATCAGAAAGGGAAACAGATAAAGAAAACTCAGTTATTACAATTTTTAAAGATTGTAGGTGAATATTGTCCTTGGTTTTGCGAACAGGAATCTCCAAATTTACTTACTTGGGAGAAATTAGGAAGGAAATTACAGAGAGTTTGTATTTCTAATGAATTACCTGGAGGCATTGAAAATATACAGAAAACATGGACAGCTCTAGAAGTTTGTCTTTTTGAATATATGGGCCAGAGTTCGTGGCCCCCTGAGGACCTTTTAAAAGGCATTCAACGAGCTGTTAGGTCTATTCAAATGGAGAATCAGCCTGAGGCTAAGTTAATTCCCTTTCCCTTAAGCCCTTTAAAAACAAAGGCACTAAGGGCCAAGCCAAAGGTTCGAAATGTGAACTTAAACTCGCAGCGCCATGCGGAGGATTCAGATGGCGTGGATGAGCCCACCTTCTCGCCGCCATCATTCCCTCCTGGCGGGAGCCGAGCAACAATATGGGGAATTCCAGGGAAGGTCGCACAGTGTGACGTCACTGGCGCCGACCAGAACAGTCCGCGATTTTTACCGGGACAGGGACAAAGATCACAGACAGTTTTCTTAGGACCTTCAAGGACAGTTGAATTAAATCCTGAAACGGGGCCAGAACAAATTCCTACTGGGATTTTCAGGCCGCTTCCTGATAATACTGTAGGTTTAATTTTGGGACGAAATAATTTGAAGGGAGCCATTGAGGTAATACCTGGTGTGATAGATTCAGGATTTAAAGAACAGCTATATGTTACTGTAAAAGCCAATTATCCCCTAAGACTCACCCCAAAGGATACTTTTGCCCAATTAATATTATTGCCTTGTGTCTCTGAAAGGCACCTGCTGGCAGATTCAGTTTCTAAGCAGCCAGACAGAGTATATTGGTCACAGTTAGTAAGACAAGAACGCCCTTTATTAAAACTTAGAATTAATAATAAAAATTTTCTAGGAATAATCGACACAGGAGCCGATATTTCGGTATTGTCTAGTCGGTTTTGGCCTAGAAACTGGCCTTTGCATGTAGCACCAGCTAACCTAGAGGGAATAGGACAGGTTTCACAGCCTGCTCAAAGTGCCAACTATCTCCATTGGGAAGATTCTGATGGGAACAGTGGAGTATTTAAGCCTTATGTGTTAGAGTCTTTACCAGCTAACCTATGGGGAAGAGATATTTTAACCAAAATGGGATTATTATTAGTTACTCCAAATTCTATAAGGTCAGTTGAGGAAGTTAATCAGAGGTATTTTCCTAGAGATGACAGGGAGACCTTTCAGGAAGAGTATCTGTTTACAAGCCAGTCTCCACGACAAAGATTAGTAAATGCTCCAAACCAAAATTTTTACTAGGGGCCCTGAGCACTTCCCCAATCCCTAAGACAGCTGAAAAAATCACCTGGCTCACAGAGGAGCCTATATGGATTTCTCAGTGGCCCATCTCAGGGGAAAAACTTAAAATAATTCATAGATTAGTTGAGGAACAATTTCAGGCTGTTAGGTCTATTGAACCAACGCTTAGTCCTTGGAACACACCTATTTTTGTTATTAGGAAAAAGTCAGGAAATTGGAGATTACTACAGGATTTAAGGGCAATAAATCATGCAATTCAGCCTATGGGATCATTACAGCCAGGACTTCCCTCCCCCACAGCCATTAGATTATAGCTTGATGGTAATAGATTTAAAAGACTGCTTTTTCTCTATAAGGTTGCATCCTGAAGATTGTGAAAGGTTTGCTTTCACTGTCCCAGCAATTAATTTTAAGGAACCTGTTAAGAGATATTGCTGGAAGGTTCTTCCTCAGGGAATGCGTAATAGTCCTACACTGTGTCAAAAATACGTTGATCAGGCAATAGATCCCATAAGGAATAGCTTTCCTGATGCATATATTATTCATTTTATGGATGATATATTATTGGCTCATGCTAATCCAGAGACACTTTCAGAAATTTTTACTCAGTTAGAGGCTTCACTTACAGCAATGGGTTTATGTATAGCTCCTCAAAAAATTCAAAAGGTGTCTCCTTTTCAATATTTAGGCCAGATAATTCAAGGACGTACAATCCGTCCTCAAAATCTTCAGATAAGAGTTAAGGAGTTACGTACCCTTAACGATTTTCAAAAATTATTGGGAGATATTAATTGGCTAAAGCCATCCTTAAAACTAACTACTTCTGAGTTAAGTCCTTTATTTCAGATATTACAAGGGAATCCTTCTCCAACCTCTCCACGTCAGCTAACTTTGGAAGCTAAGGCAGCCTTGAAAAAAGTTGAAGTTGCAATTAAAAATGCACAGCTTACTAGAATAGATCCTAAAGAAATAGTGTATTTATTAATATTTCCAACTGAACATACCCCAACAGGAGCCATATGGCAAAGATTAGGAGTTATTGAGTGGATTTATTTATCCCACTCTCCTCAAAAAACATTAATTCCTTTTCATGATTCTATAGCTCAATTAGTAATTAAAGGTAGAACTAGGATTTTACAATTAATTGGATCTGAGCCTGATATCATAATTATTCCATTTTCTGCTCAACAAACTAACTGGCTTTTTCAAACTTCTAACTATTGGCAGATAGCTTTTGCTGATTTCCCTGGACAGATAGATAGCCATTATCCTCGTGATAAGATTGTACAATTTGCATCATTAACATCACTCATTTTTCCAAAAATTGTACGAACTTATCCAATAGAGGGAGCCTTATCGGTATTCACAGATGGTTCTAACTCCGGTAAGGCAGGTTTTTTCAGTCGTGTTCACACAGAGGTGATATAAACTTCTTATACTTCTGCCCAAAAAGCAGAGCTTCAAGCTCTGATCTGTGCCTTAGATTACTTTTCAAATGAGCCTATTAATATTTATTCTGACAGCTTATATGCAGTCGGAGTTACCAAAAATATTGAAACTTCAATGATTGGGTTTACTTCATCACAAGAGTTATTTGAATTATTTCATAATTTACAAAAGACAATGCTAATGCGAAAGTACCCATGTTTCATAGGACACATTCGAGCCCATACTAATCTTCCTGGACCTCTAGTTTCAGGTAATGACAAAATTGATAAGTTAGTAGCCTTTTGTCAACAGATGTCTTCATATGACTGTGCACTAGCTTCCCATTCCTTGCACCATCAAAATGCTTCTAGCTTACGTAAAAAATTTAGTATTACCAGAGAACAAGCTCGTCAGATTGTAAGCCAATGCCCAAAGTGTGTTATTCACACTCCATCTCCGCCATCAGGGGTAAATCCCCGTGGATTAAAACCAAATCAGATATGACAAATGGATGTAACTCATATTCCTCAATTTGGTAAGCAATGTTATGTGCATGTCATAGTGGACACTTATTCTAGATTTATTTTTGCCACAGCACATACTAAGGAAAATGCTCAACATGTAATTTCTCATTGCTTAGCAGCTTTTTCCGTTTTAGGGTGCCCTATGCAGATTAAAACAGATAATGCTCCAGCTTACGTAAGCTCTTCTTTTCAACAATTTTGTCAAGAGTTTAAAATTAATCATAAAACAGAAATTCCTTATAACCCCCAAGGTCAAGCCATTGTGGAACGAGCTCATTTATCTATTAAGCTTCAATTACAAAAATTAAAAGGGGGGAATAGGATTGTCACTCCCCAAAATAGCCTTAATCATGCCTTGTTTGTTTTAAATTTTTTAAACTGTGATGCAGAAGGTCACACTGCTGCTGAGAGACAAATGTCTCCTTCAGTAACAGGCCCCTTAGGCAGAGTTCTGTGGAAAGACTTACAGACTGGTCAGTGGAAGGGACCAGATCCGGTAATAATGTGGGGAAAAGGCCATGCTTGTATCTTCCCAGAAGGTGCCTTCCGTCCTATTTGGGTGCCTGAATGTGCTATCAGACATGGAGGAGATAGAACCCAGATTCCAGCGACTGAGGATCAACCCAGAGGAGCCACTACCCAGAAGGAGGAGATTTCGGAAAAGGATGAAGAAAGACCAGATTGAACCAGTCGAAAAGCTGATTTCGTGGAAAGACGTAAAGAAGCTAACAACCCAGGCTTCCCAAATACTTCGACGCCTAGGAAAAAACAGGACCCCAGTCTTGATGGTAGCGACAGTAATTGCCCTACTGGGCTGTTAGGTAAAAGGGAATCAAGTAGACACTTATTGGACATATTCCCCAGATCCACCCCTGGTAAATCCAGCTGTGTGGACTGGAGAATCTATTCCAGTATTTACTAATGACTCACTCATGATGGGAGGATTTACAGATACTCATATTACTCCCCATCATGTGACTAGATTTAATTATTCTGGCTACAGTGCCCAATTACCCTTGTGTTGGTCACATGATAAACATGCTGGCTGTCTGAAAGTATCATTTGAAGAAAAGACAGCGATTGGTAAACCTAGATTGACAAATAATTCTATTTATGGGGACTTAAAACTTAATATTAGATCAGTAATTAAAATGGGACTTTCCCATAACAAGCCAGTCATTTCTGCAAAACCTCCACAGATATCCCACTGTCCAAATAGTTCTATAATTGAGATCGACACCTTTCCTAAATGGATGGATTGTGTAAATGCCTTTCCTGTACAACATAAGGTGTCTAAAGATAGTGGGTATATTTTAGACTGGTCTCCAAAGATTGATAAAAGACAATTACGAAGAAATTCTGCTATGACACCTGCAGGATTTGTCAGTAATATTTTGACTTATAGTGAAGGAGGTATTCAAAAAGATATTTGGCGCTTAATTGCTGCCTCAGAGTATTTACATTTTACAGATAAGCCTTTACCAAAATTTGTCGGCAAGAACTGTAAAGAGGGATCTTGCTATGGCTTAAGAGCTTGTGTCCAATCTCCTTATGTTTTAATTATTGGAAATGTAAAAGTTAAATGGATGGGTGACAGATATGTTATTGCTTGTAATAAGTGCAACCTAACCAATTGTATTACTAGGTACAATGGAGTAAAAGGAGTACTGATACTTCATCAGCCCTCTTTTGTTTTATTACCTGCTAATATTTCAGAGCCATAGTATGCTGATGCTGGTTTACAAGTCTTGCAGCAAATTCATGCTCAGCTAACAAGACCTAAACGTGCTATTGGAGTCATAATAGTTGGTGTCTTAGCACTGGTCTCATTTATTGCCTCAACTGTCTCTGCGTCTCTGACGTTGTCTCAAAATATTCAGCATGCAAAATTTCTTAATAATTTAGCTCAAAATACTTCCAAGGCTCTGCGTAATCAAGTAAATATTGATGAAAGGATTGAAACTAAATTAAATGCCTTAGAGGCAACTGTTATAGACATAGGTAATGAACTTTCAGCCTTAAAATTTAAGGAGAGGCTTAAATGCCATGCTAATTATAAGTATGTATGTGTTACAGCTGCCAAGTACAATGCTTCTCTCTGGGATTGGGAGAAAGTTAAAAACCATTTATTAGGTATTTGGCAAAATAGTAATAATAGCTTGGATATTCTGGAACTTCATCACCATATCCAAGACATTCAAAATAATAAAGCTGATTTTTCAGATCCTTCTTCTTTGGCTAACCAAATATTGAAGGAGTTAAATGGATTCAACCCTGGAAATATTCTTAAACACTCCGCTTGGTACATTATTGGATTATTCTCTTTGCTGTTAATTCTCTTTTGTATTGTAACTATAGGATGGCGAGTCTTCCAATCAAGAATCCAGGAACTCCAGAGAATGAACCGCCGCCTCATTTTTAAGACAAAAAAGGGGGAATATGTTGGGAGCCATTCTCACACGTGATCGGGTGCCTCCCGTTGAGGGTCTGAGGCACTTTGGCATAAGTGGAAGTTTTTCCCGGCCCTCTCCTGATGAGAGAGCCCATCCGTGTGGGGGTGTGCCTGACCACTGACCCCGGGGACCCAATCGCTGACCCTGACCTTGGAGTGCAGCCCCCCCTCAACCTTCATTGGATGGAATTCTCCCCTGAATCTCTGGTTCCCTAATAAAAGGCTACTCCCCGGCGTGCTCGCTCTCTCTCTCCTGCTAGCCCTGAGTAATCCTTGCTGCCCTGCTGGGCGGCTAGAGGAGCGAACCAGAGAGGGGAGCCATCTCGGACCTAGCAATAGAATTAAGGTAATTGAGTCTTGTGTTTTTATTTCGATCTCGTCTAACCAACTTTATGCCTAGAACCTCATTAATGAAACCACTGCGCAGGCCGCGTGGTAGATTTGGCGCCCAACGTGGAGCATTCTAGATTAGTTAGATTGAGTGGGAGCGCGCTATAAAGATAAGGAAAAAAGATATAAGGATAAGGAAAAAGGAAATAAAGAAATAAAGGAAAAAGATAAAGATAAAGGAAGAGGTGACGTTTGGGTCACAAAAGTACCTGGAGTTATTGAAGGAAAGAGACATTAAATTAATTAAAATGGGAAACTCAACTTCTACTGATAAGGAAATGTACCTGACTATTTTAGACAGTATAATTAATCAGAAAGGGAAACAGATAAAGAAAACTCAGTTATTACAATTTTTAAAGATTGTAGGTGAATATTGTCCTTGGTTTTGCGAACAGGAATCTCCAAATTTACTTACTTGGGAGAAATTAGGAAGGAAATTACAGAGAGTTTGTATTTCTAATGAATTACCTGGAGGCATTGAAAATATACAGAAAACATGGACAGCTCTAGAAGTTTGTCTTTTTGAATATATGGGCCAGAGTTCGTGGCCCCCTGAGGACCTTTTAAAAGGCATTCAACGAGCTGTTAGGTCTATTCAAATGGAGAATCAGCCTGAGGCTAAGTTAATTCCCTTTCCCTTAAGCCCTTTAAAAACAAAGGCACTAAGGGCCAAGCCAAAGGTTCGAAATGTGAACTTAAACTCGCAGCGCCATGCGGAGGATTCAGATGGCGTGGATGAGCCCACCTTCTCGCCGCCATCATTCCCTCCTGGCGGGAGCCGAGCAACAATATGGGGAATTCCAGGGAAGGTCGCACAGTGTGACGTCACTGGCGCCGACCAGAACAGTCCGCGATTTTTACCGGGACAGGGACAAAGATCACAGACAGTTTTCTTAGGACCTTCAAGGACAGTTGAATTAAATCCTGAAACGGGGCCAGAACAAATTCCTACTGGGATTTTCAGGCCGCTTCCTGATAATACTGTAGGTTTAATTTTGGGACGAAATAATTTGAAGGGAGCCATTGAGGTAATACCTGGTGTGATAGATTCAGGATTTAAAGAACAGCTATATGTTACTGTAAAAGCCAATTATCCCCTAAGACTCACCCCAAAGGATACTTTTGCCCAATTAATATTATTGCCTTGTGTCTCTGAAAGGCACCTGCTGGCAGATTCAGTTTCTAAGCAGCCAGACAGAGTATATTGGTCACAGTTAGTAAGACAAGAACGCCCTTTATTAAAACTTAGAATTAATAATAAAAATTTTCTAGGAATAATCGACACAGGAGCCGATATTTCGGTATTGTCTAGTCGGTTTTGGCCTAGAAACTGGCCTTTGCATGTAGCACCAGCTAACCTAGAGGGAATAGGACAGGTTTCACAGCCTGCTCAAAGTGCCAACTATCTCCATTGGGAAGATTCTGATGGGAACAGTGGAGTATTTAAGCCTTATGTGTTAGAGTCTTTACCAGCTAACCTATGGGGAAGAGATATTTTAACCAAAATGGGATTATTATTAGTTACTCCAAATTCTATAAGGTCAGTTGAGGAAGTTAATCAGAGGTATTTTCCTAGAGATGACAGGGAGACCTTTCAGGAAGAGTATCTGTTTACAAGCCAGTCTCCACGACAAAGATTAGTAAATGCTCCAAACCAAAATTTTTACTAGGGGCCCTGAGCACTTCCCCAATCCCTAAGACAGCTGAAAAAATCACCTGGCTCACAGAGGAGCCTATATGGATTTCTCAGTGGCCCATCTCAGGGGAAAAACTTAAAATAATTCATAGATTAGTTGAGGAACAATTTCAGGCTGTTAGGTCTATTGAACCAACGCTTAGTCCTTGGAACACACCTATTTTTGTTATTAGGAAAAAGTCAGGAAATTGGAGATTACTACAGGATTTAAGGGCAATAAATCATGCAATTCAGCCTATGGGATCATTACAGCCAGGACTTCCCTCCCCCACAGCCATTAGATTATAGCTTGATGGTAATAGATTTAAAAGACTGCTTTTTCTCTATAAGGTTGCATCCTGAAGATTGTGAAAGGTTTGCTTTCACTGTCCCAGCAATTAATTTTAAGGAACCTGTTAAGAGATATTGCTGGAAGGTTCTTCCTCAGGGAATGCGTAATAGTCCTACACTGTGTCAAAAATACGTTGATCAGGCAATAGATCCCATAAGGAATAGCTTTCCTGATGCATATATTATTCATTTTATGGATGATATATTATTGGCTCATGCTAATCCAGAGACACTTTCAGAAATTTTTACTCAGTTAGAGGCTTCACTTACAGCAATGGGTTTATGTATAGCTCCTCAAAAAATTCAAAAGGTGTCTCCTTTTCAATATTTAGGCCAGATAATTCAAGGACGTACAATCCGTCCTCAAAATCTTCAGATAAGAGTTAAGGAGTTACGTACCCTTAACGATTTTCAAAAATTATTGGGAGATATTAATTGGCTAAAGCCATCCTTAAAACTAACTACTTCTGAGTTAAGTCCTTTATTTCAGATATTACAAGGGAATCCTTCTCCAACCTCTCCACGTCAGCTAACTTTGGAAGCTAAGGCAGCCTTGAAAAAAGTTGAAGTTGCAATTAAAAATGCACAGCTTACTAGAATAGATCCTAAAGAAATAGTGTATTTATTAATATTTCCAACTGAACATACCCCAACAGGAGCCATATGGCAAAGATTAGGAGTTATTGAGTGGATTTATTTATCCCACTCTCCTCAAAAAACATTAATTCCTTTTCATGATTCTATAGCTCAATTAGTAATTAAAGGTAGAACTAGGATTTTACAATTAATTGGATCTGAGCCTGATATCATAATTATTCCATTTTCTGCTCAACAAACTAACTGGCTTTTTCAAACTTCTAACTATTGGCAGATAGCTTTTGCTGATTTCCCTGGACAGATAGATAGCCATTATCCTCGTGATAAGATTGTACAATTTGCATCATTAACATCACTCATTTTTCCAAAAATTGTACGAACTTATCCAATAGAGGGAGCCTTATCGGTATTCACAGATGGTTCTAACTCCGGTAAGGCAGGTTTTTTCAGTCGTGTTCACACAGAGGTGATATAAACTTCTTATACTTCTGCCCAAAAAGCAGAGCTTCAAGCTCTGATCTGTGCCTTAGATTACTTTTCAAATGAGCCTATTAATATTTATTCTGACAGCTTATATGCAGTCGGAGTTACCAAAAATATTGAAACTTCAATGATTGGGTTTACTTCATCACAAGAGTTATTTGAATTATTTCATAATTTACAAAAGACAATGCTAATGCGAAAGTACCCATGTTTCATAGGACACATTCGAGCCCATACTAATCTTCCTGGACCTCTAGTTTCAGGTAATGACAAAATTGATAAGTTAGTAGCCTTTTGTCAACAGATGTCTTCATATGACTGTG